>NC_079164.1:37965518-38170518 GCF_947568905.1 Ostrea edulis
TTGTTACCGATGTATACACAACAGTCAGTGACTTTTTTAAAGCAATATGCAATGGCCTTTCTTGAACAGTCATATGACAATTAAATTTGACAAATGCTTTATCCAATTTTTGAATAGCCATTTTTATAGAATTTTTCTTTTTCAAATTGGCAACTTATTTGGATTGGCATTATTATTTTCAATTTTGTGTCCACCCTGGGTGATTTGGTATGTAAAAAAGTCGGTGATTGTTGTGTAGCATGCCAATTCAAATAATTGACTTAATGTTGTAGTATAAAGTGCCAAAGTTAGCGTTTGGACAATCTATATAGTTTTGGTTGTGCACTGTTTTTTGTATAAGATTAGAACTGTATTTTGTGTTGAAGTTTAAAGAATATTTTTCCAATCATTAAAACTTGTTCTACCTGTTAATATTAGTATTTGTCATCTTATGTTGAACTATGACTACAGAATTATAGATTTTAATGGGGTTATCCAACACCATTACTAGCATAAATTTCGCTCATTTAATTTTCTTTAAATTTTGTTTTATACTCATCTACTTTGACAAATGAAGGAAAATTTATATTAATTTCAAGAAATTTCAACCACACATTTTCATTTGAATAATTTCAATAGATATATAGAAATTTCATCAAGCAAACTTTTGATCACTGAGATGCTCTAAATTTGATATCAAATAGAATTAAAAAGTTTAGCTGATTTTTACAGTTATTTCCTTTTGGTGTTGGGTACCACCTTAAATACACAAATTTGGAGAGGAATATAAAAGTCTTCAACTGTCAGAAATGGATCAAGTCCTTCAGCTTTTTATTATCGTTTTCCCAAAGAAGTTGTTGTTATTCTATAGCATTTGGACACTCTCTAAAATCAACTTCATTCAGTGATGACTGTTTATCAAACTTGGTACATAGTTTTTGAATGACATAGAACCCTATTATTTTTTTTCAAAGGTTAAGATCACAGGATCCAGTTGTCATTCCATAACATCCTTGTGAACAATGCAATGAGCCGTAGTGTAACAAATATCTAAGACATCAGTGTCGCAGAGACACATTTTCTTGTTTTTTAATACTCAAAATACTAGTCAATTTTAAAACTTTTAATAGTTGTTTTTGAACATTTACAATACTAGACTTTTCATGAACAGGTAGACTTATAAAATTAATTTAGTTCATCGTGTTTAAGAAAGACAATCTTGATAAAATAAATTGATGGTTCTATGATCAAGCTTCATTGATGGCCAGTTATTTGAATGGTGATGAGACCCAAGATACTCTTCTCTTTACTATCATGCTTGGGAACATCTGAAAATAGACCTCTATTCAGGGGTTATAAATAGTCATTCATACATATTGAATTTAAAGAAAAAGTGTATTTCACATTTATTTCACATCTATGGGTGGTGCCGCACTATCTAAAATTGCTTCTGTGAGTGGTCCCTCATTACATTTTTATGCTTCTATGGGTGGTTACCCAAATTTTAAAATGCCTTCCCCGGGTACCTCATATGTTTTAATGGAACAGCCCTAAGCAGATGACAAATGAATACTTTTATGGTAAAATGTACTACTAGTTTCAACTCTATGTGTCGTTATTCTTTAAAATTGTTGACATTCTATTACCACCTTGATATTTTTGGGCTGATATACATTCATAACCTTATCTACATGTACTTCTTTACAATAAAAGAAATATTGTTCATCACAACTTTACTTGTTGAAATAATGCGAAAAGCTATACTTAATATCATGCTGAAAATAAATATGAATGTTTTGATAATTGATTTAATACCCCTTTTTGATTGTCCGAGATTGAATTTTGATGGTATTTATATTCTGAATGTTGTATTTGTCCATCAGTTTGAGGACATGTTTAAGGAGCTGAAGGAAAATTTTGAAGACATCCTTGCCTTCAATCATCTCAGAATCATCACCAGTCTGGCAAAAGCCTCACATCAATTAAAAACTTGTCAGATGAAGTTGGTCAAGGTAACGAAAATATTTGACAAATTGACAAAACAGCCTTTTGAGGAAGAAATGCCAAAGATTCTGTTTTCACAATAAATTTATTTCTGCATAAATGATTCATTTTGTAATGTCATCAAGAATATACATGTATTTTTATCTGAATAATTTGGGATTTTTATCCTTTGGCATATTTTCAATGTCTTTGATTTTATATTCTTACAAATTTTCATCAATTATTTTTGAGAGTTTCAGTATTCAGAGGACTTACTATACTTCTTCAGTCTATGTACCATATGATACATTTCTTTTTCATGAACAGTGAGCATTACATGTATATTTATTAACTTTTTTAACAACAGCCATTGTAACTGCCGTTCGAAATAAGGAGTCGAGTATGTGTCGAATCTGATCAATGTTTATTTACATGCATCTAATGACGTGACAACATTACGATTCTCTGAAAGAAAGAAACAATATAATATATGAAATTTATACAATTCAATAAATAACGTCGTTTGAAGTGTTCTTATAAAATAAAGTGATACGTAACATGACAGAGGCTTAGTCATCGTGGATACATAGCATAAAATGATAATCTAAACAAGTAGAGTTAATTTTAATTCTTGCCGAAATTGATCTCTTACATCCGGACAGCAGTTAACAAATAAACAAGTTGGACGTTAAGGACGTCATAACAATACAACACTTGAAACGTTGCGCAAGGGAGATTATGACGTGCTTAACACCAAAAATAAGAATAAACAAATTCTTACAACCATGAAAGGTGGGGGGGGGGGGTTATATATATAATTTGATGTCTGGGCTCTAACTCTGAAGCAAAGTGATGTATATACTTGACACAAAGCTTAAGGAAGTAGGATACCTCAAAAAATTTGTTATAGAATTTTGTAAATGTTTTTTGTTGCCAAAATCCCATATTTACCAAAACAAATTTCAAAGAAACTACCTTTATTTTTGCATTATTCATAAATCTTTACCTTAAAATGTAATGGGAAAAAGATTACCTCTAAATTCCACATAAACATAACAAAATCCTACTTCATTTGATATCTCTGAAATCTTGGGTATTCTATTACCTTAAAACATACTTTAAAAAATTCAGTGTTCACCTGGGATTTCCTATTACCTCTATTTGATGAAACAGCACTGTAAATTGATCATTAATTTATGAAATGCACCAATAAAAAGGCCATTTTGAAGGATCTCAATTATGGGGTAATGTTTCAAGCAAAAATTTGTAAATAGTGCAAAAATAGAGGTGTTAAATATGGGTTGTTGTGGGTTTTTTTTTTAGCAATATTAAACATTTACAAATAGTTTTACAGATTTCTATAAAAAAATTGTTTAGGGTATCCTGTGTCCTTACCAAGGATTTGAGGATGTGTATTAATTCTGTTTCAAGGTCATTTGGACAAGGTCATGGTTGCTGTGAGAAGGATTAAGTATTGTAACTGATCTTTTCTAACAAAGATAAAATGCTCCCACCTGACAGAAAGGTTGCTCATGAACAGAAAGGTCACTCGGAGAAAAAAATACAGAATTATTTTCTGACCATATCTTTAGAACGAAGAGACATGATACAATCTTGAAAGTTGCACAAAGCATGTTTAAGCCTGTGTGCTTAGACCAAGGTCATTCTTTTGACTGGTAAAAATGTTAGATATTTGACGAGGTATTACATTTACAATAGAGCAACTTTATCTACTCATACTTGACCCACAGGTTGCTTTTGACTAAGGCATAAGTGACATAACCCTTTGTCAAGGTCAGTTGTGACATGTCAAGTCACAAGACTTAAAAAAGTCTTAGTCTACTCTGTAGCAATATAGGACAAGAAGAATAAAAGTTTGTTTGAATGACGTGGTATTCAAATCTGCTGGGTTGTTTTTTGGTGGGTTTTTTTTTGTTTGTTTTTTGGGGGGCTTTTTGTTTAATTTTGTTTTGTTTTTTTTAATGTAGTTTTTGTTGTTGTTTTTTTGGATTTACCATGTTTGGATGAGCTCCTCGGGGATATTAATCCCATTTGGACTGTTGTGTTTGCATTAAAAACACTCTTTGCATTTTCATGACCTTTTATAGCCATCTTTAGGATCATTGCCAAAGAGTACTGGTACATCTTGTTTAATGTAAATGTGATTTTTATTTTGTTTAACAGCATTTAATGAAAGCTTTTCACTGCTATGAGCCAGAGAGTCGCCAAGACAAATTTGTCCCTCTTCTAGCAACCTTGGCAACTTTTGAGGTTTATTTTGAGATGGAGGAAGGATCAGACAAACCGAGTAAAGAGGTACATTGTAACCTTATTATTATCCCCGTACAATTCATTACAAGATGGGATATAGTAATGCAGGGCTTGTTCGTGTGTGGGTGAGTATGCGTGTGTGCAGCACTGAGATTGTAGACACTTTACAGACTACATTATATGTTCGATCAATTTGATATTAAGAGAGGGGGAACCCCATTGATTTTGAGGTCAAAGTCATTACGAGACTGTTTTTGGACATTCTACAGGCCTTTTATTTTTTTGCTCAATTGATTTGATAGTTCATATGTAGTTTTCTTATCAAGAGAGGAAGAACCATATTGATTTTGGGGTCAAAAGCCACTATGAGACTTCATAGAAAAAGCTTGTAGACATTCATTGTGAACTGATATGACCCACCTTGTGTAGCTCATGTTGATCGGTAATCTACAGGAAATTGTGTTGAGTGGGGAAATTGGTAATGAGGGATTAGAATATTAAATCAAATTTTAACTGCTCACCATCTTTTGTTTTTTCTTCCAGAATCCAACGTTAGGAAAAGTGAACATTCATGGCTCTCTTATTTTACAAACATTACTGGAGTTCAAAAACCCAAAATATGTCGTCAACAGTTTACTGCAAATGTCACCCACTAACCTCCGGAACATGGCTTGTGATGCCTCGGGGAGTCGAGTGTTGGAAATGTTTTTTAAAAGCTCCACAGTAACAGAGAAAAACAAAGCAGCCATGGTTGATCAGCTTCAGGCAAGTGCTGAATATAAGTGTCTACTGTTGATGTCTAATGATTGTCTATAAGAAATGAGTCCCATTGTGTAACTGCTTTAATACTGAATGTTTAATGAAAATTCAGTTCAAATTCATGGAAACGAATGCTCAGGTATTGATGGAAAGAAATGTTTAAAGGAACTGGTTAAATGTTTGTATCTTCATGGACAACCAGCCTTTCTCTATCTGCAATTTAAGCTGCCTTAGGGGTAGAATGGGGCAACAATAGGGGATCAAAGTTTTACATAGGAATATTTAGGTTAAATCTTTAAAAATCTTCTCAGGAACAACAGAGTCATGATTACACATATTAATGTCGAAGCATTCCCAAGTAGTGCAGAGTCAGACTTGTTCAAATTGTGGTCCCTGGCGGTACAGTGGGGCCACAATAGTGGATGGAAGTTCTTCATGGGAATAAATAGAAAAGATCTATAACAGTCTTCTTTCTAAGAACAACAGGGCCAGCCATGATTACTCATATTACAATGCAAGCATTCCCAAGTAATGTAAATTCAAGTTTGTTCAATTCAGGGACCCCAAAGGTAAGGATGGGACCAAAATAGGAGATCAAAGTCTGATATGAGAAATCAATACAAAACACAAGAAATCAACTAAAACAATGTCTTTTCAATATTAACAGGATCATATCATCATACTAAATCATATCAAATTACATTAGCAGGACCACATTAAATCATATCAAAATACATTTAGCAGTACCACACTAAATCATATCAAATTACATTAGCAGTACCACACTAAATCATATCAAATTACATTAGCAGGACCACACTAAATCATATCAAATTACATTAGCAGGACCACATTAAATCATATCAAATTACATTAGCAGGACCACACTAAATCATATCAAATTACAAACCTCCTAAAGTTTGGGGGGGGGGAGTACTGTCTGTTTCAAACTTGAAGCATGCTCATAACTTCTGAATGGCATGTGACAGGGCTTTCATAATTTATTTGTGTATTTTTTGTGACAAGACCTTTCCATGTTGTGACCATTTGGGGATAAATTGGGGCCGCAATATGAGGTCTAATTTTTTCATGAAAATAAAGATGGCAAGAAAACTTATAAAAATCGCAACAGCTGAACAGCAGGGACAGGGTGACTCAATTAAGCAATGTGGTCCATGGACCTGTTGTCGTCAGTTATGGAAACGTGTCATGATATTACAAAAGCATTGCAATAGTAGACAACTCACTCTAAAAAAAAACTTGCAGTTGAAGACGTTATTTGAAACACTTGTGAATTTATTTCCTCATAATACAACTCAACAAAATTGAAATCAAGAAATTATTTTACATCCAATGAAAACCTTCTGTGACTCTGTTGAGAGTTGTCAATGAGAATTTCTTTATACCGTTTTCACTTTCTGTCAATAGGAGGTGTTACAAGACATAGCCTGTAACTCATGTGGATCCTGGATCATTGAGACCATGTGGAAAGAGCTACCCCTTCAGCAAAAAACTGTAATTGTAAAAACATTGGCTAAACATGATAGACGTTTGTCACAGGATCAGTATGGAAAATACATTCACAAAACATGTGAGGTGTCCACTTATATTCATAATATCAAAAACTGGACAGAAATGCAGACCAGCAGTCAAAAGAAAAGGAAAATGTTTCAGGAAATTCTCCAAGCCCCAGGTGAGTTTACATTATAGCAGAGATCTATACTAGAACTAGATACATTATTCTTGCACACATTTAAGTTACCATACATTGTATTTGTCAATAAAATACCATGGTTATGAAATGGAAGCGATGTCATGGTGTAGTCTTGAATACATGCTTCGGAGTTATTTATAGTCAGTGAAGTAAAACGTGCTAAGGGCTGTTCCAGAAATGATCAAATGGGGGGGGGGGGGGGGGGGGGGTCGGGCGGCAAATGATATTTTTTTGTGTGGGTGGCCGTATTTTTTCAAATTTTATTTGGTCCGTGGTTGGACTGTTTAAAAAATATTTATTATGGGTAGTGGGTAGTTTCTATTGTTTTATTTTGTGCCTCGTGGGTGTTGAGTTTTCAGAATATTTTTATTGTCGCTCTTGTGTTGGTAGCTGCAATAATGTAGCCCTATCCAATTTTTTTTTATTCTGACGTTTTCGGGATAGGGCTACAATTCCATAGGATCTCCGTAATGGTGCAAAATAATTTTATGAATAACCGATAATAAACTCTGTGTATTAGTCCCAAATGTTGTTTACACCAAAAGGAGTACCAACTTTGTGCTCGGGCATGTCTAATAAAGGTGTTTTTCATTAAATATAATGTACAGCATGCAAAATTCTTCGTCTGCTCCGCCATGCTTGTTATCGCGAGATCTCGTAGGTGGATCTAATGAAAAGCCTAAACATTGACAATCAGCGCGAAAATGTAGTTACTCGAGCCACTTCGACAAAGAAAGGAAAATCATATTATTGCAGAAAGAATTTACACTCTGCTGTTCGGTTTTTAACTTGATATTAAATTCAAACCTTTTCAATACCGACGAAATAGCTTTCGCCTCCATACTTGTCCATTGATGTAAATACTACCTTATATGGCATATGCAAATGACTTGACAACCGGAAGTTGAAACTTCAGTACATCAAACATGGCGCAAAAATATGAATCGAGAAATTGGAATTTATCGAAATTGTTGAAAACGGTAGAATAGAGCCTCACAAATCTAAAGTTGCAGGTTGTAAATTTATATATTGACTAAGAAACATAGAATATCATTTTATTTACGTAAAGAAAGTCAGGAAATGTTTAGAATGAGCGCAAATGTTGCGGGAGTGAATCACTCCCGCATTTGCACCATTACGGAGATCCTAAGGAGTTGTAGCCCTCTCCCTAAAAAAAAAAAAAAAAAAAAAAAAATCAGAGAGGGCTACATTATTGCAGCTATTGTGTTGGTTACAAAGGAAAATTGAAAACGTGCTTTCGAAATGCTGCTTTCGAAATTGGAAGTAACATAGAACTATTCGAGTTGTCGCTCTTTGCAGCGCATAACTTTCCATTACGGCACTCTTCAAATTAGAGGCGCGTTTAGTAGGGTCCCTTTGGACGTGCTGGCGGCGAACTCTGTTCTGTAGATTATTACAGTTTACAGTGCATCGATTTTGGGAATATTTTGAAACCAATAGGTATTCTGTTTTCTAATAAAAATAGGCAAACCTTAGTTGATTTATACGAGGGTACTGATGCATTATATTTATCAGTCAGTGTGATGGTGATATAGAGGCCTCCGGGCGCGGGCTCCATTAGAAGACGAACGATTCGTGGAAAAACATATCCATACCCATTTCATGATAATAGCATCGTTTGCACTCCCAATCTTTCCAACATTCCCGCCATAGATGCCTTTGATTGTTGATGTGACATCGTTTCTTCAGAACTACTGTGATACAATGTCGCACAGGCATTACCGCGTCATTGACTAGAATGTTTGTCCCGAAAACCTCGCGAGATTGGTACCGTTTTCATTTTTAAAAATATTTTTGTGGTGGGTCTGGTTAGTTGTTTTTTTTTAATTAGATGGGTCATTGTAAAATGAGTTTATCAATTTGATGGGTCATGGGGTAATTTTTATACCCCCCGCAACAAGTTGTGGGGGGGGGGGGGGTATACTGGAATCGGGTTGTCTGTCTGTCTGTCCGTCCGTCCGTCTGTAGACGCAATGGTTTCCGGACTCTAAAGCATTATCCTTTCCACCTACCGTCACCATATCATATATATGGACTACCCATGGGATGAAGATGTTCCCTATCGATTTTGGGGTCAAAAGGTCAAAGGTCAAGCGCACTGGACATCAAAGTAGCAATATGGTTTCCGGGCTCTAAAGCGTTATCCTTTCCACCTACAGTCACCATATCATACATATGGACTACCCATGGGATGAAGATGTTCCCTATCGATTTTGGGGTCAAAAGGTCAAAGGTCAAGCGCACTGGACATCGAAGTAGCAATATGGTTTCCGGGCTGTAAAGCGTTATCCTTTCCACCTACAGTCACCATATCATACATATGGACTACCCATGGGATGAAGATGTTCCCTATTGATTTTGGGGTCAAAAGGTCAAAGGTCAAGCGCACTGGACATCAAAGTAGCAATATGGTTTCCGGGCTCTAAAGCGTTATCCTTTCCACCTTCAGTCACCATATCATACATATGGACTACCCATGGGATGAAGATGTTCCCTATTGATTTTGGGGTCAAAAGGTCAAAGGTCACATGCACTGGACATCGAAGTAGCAATATGGTTTCTAGGCTCTAAAGCGTTATCCTTTCCACCTACAGTCACCATATCATACATATGGACTACCCATGGGATGAAGATGTTCCCTATTGATTTTGGGGTCAAAAGGTCAAAGGTCACGCACACTGGACATCGAAGTAGCAATATGGTTTCCGGGCTCTAAAACGTTATCCTTTCCACCTACAGTCACCATATCATACATATGGACTACCCATGCAATGAAAATGTTCCCTATCGATTTTGGGGTCCAAAGGTCAAAGGTCAAGCGCACTGGACATCGAAGTAGCAATATGGTTCGGTTTGTCATGCCATTTGTTTTTTACACTCAGAAAAGAGGTAGTTTATACCTATTACCAACACCCTTTGGGAGATTGGGGTAAGCGGGGGGTATTCTTAGTGAGCATTGCTCACAGTACCTCTTGTTTTTTTTTTATGGGTGCTTGGTATATACAAAAGGTGCCTCCCGACCCCCCCATGTATTTATTTCTGGAATAGCCCTAATAGCAAAGTGATGAGAACGGACAACTTTGATTCGTTATAAACAGAATTAATTATATCTAATGAGTTCATGATATGTTATAGAACTATAGTGAATAATAATAATTTTGCTGTAAGCATGAATTCGTGATAAGCATGTTTGCTTTGACTGTGTTTTACTACATACAGATTTTAGACTGAACTGATGATCACTACTCCAAATAATGTAAACCATCCTTTTTTCACAAGCGAGAATTTTTCACTGAATAGCAAGAACCTAATCATCGTGAATATTTCTCGCCGCGAACCAGTCCAATATTGTCTCTTGTATTTCTTTAAGATAATCTTAGTCGCAGTTTATCACTGGTTAATCACGAAATAAAAGTAGTTGCAAATAAAAGTTGGTTTACAAAATACCGGTACATATACATGTATACATATTGTACATTGAAATCGGGATTTGCCATATTTGGTTTTATTTACCTTAGTAATATATAAAATGTGCAATCTTAAAATCAGTTGCCATTTTAACTATCAATTTTCTCCCATTATTCAATATGTTTTTCTTTCTTTTGTTATTTCAGATCCAAAGAAAAAGAAGAAGAAGGCCTAGTTTTGTAAATTAGATGCTCCGAATGTACTACTTTTTAGATTAAAATACACATAAAACCATAGCACTGTTGTTACATGTACATGTATATACTACATGTAAATACCCTTAGCACTGACTGATGTTGGTCTAGGACATTGTTGTAATAGTGTAGGGTGCTCCTGTGTGTTTCTATGTCTGATTAAATTTATTTCCTAAACATTAAGAGGCCCATGTACTGTAATGGCCACCTGAAAATCAAACAAAGCAAAATTTATATTGGAAGAGTTGATGGTGCAGTGAGACGAATTTTCACTCAAAGTGTGAAAACTGGATGTGGTCATGTTTTGTATGATCTACATGTACATTAATGTTCATGTCTTTTAATGTTTTTCTCAAACAAAATTTATCAGTGTCATTGTATTATTGTGGTTTTTTATGGTAACATCTTGACTGGGAATAGCCATTCAGCAAGTTCATTTACAATCTGGAATTCCGCAAATCACAAAATAATTATTTTATTGGTTCATCATACTTATTCAGGAAAATATGTGGTAGTGTTGGATACACGACCTTCCCACTACATGTAGCTCAGGCTAGTGGGTGACCCTTAAATAGCTTGAACAATAGAGCACCTGACTGTTGTGCCAGAGGTCCCGGGTTCGATTCTCAGCAGAAACCCTGATTAATCTCTGATGGGTGAGAGTGATTGTCCCCAGAACTTATCCCCACAGGTGCCAGCACTCTGGGAGAGTGGGGACGCCTCTCCCTCTGAAGGGGTGCAATGTACTAGTGTGAGATACATGGGGCCTTCCTATTAGCTCTGGCTAGTGGTTTAACCCTCTAGCTCAATTGGTAGGGAACTGGACTGTCATGCAAGACAGGTTCAATTCTCAGCAAAGGCATAAAGTAGTCTCTTTCAAATGTGTGAAGTTTGTCAAAAAACATTTTGATTGAAAAGATATCCATGTTTATTTTTGAGAAGCAAGTATTCTAAGTGGTATAAATCTATCTGGGTTCTGCAGTACTTAGTACATACATGTATAAGTGCCAGTGATAATCATATATTGATCATCCACAATGTTTGTTCAGTGGGTTTGTTTATAGGTGACAAGTGCAACGATGAAATCAATCATGTTTAGAAAACAAGCATGACCTTGATTTTTTTATGACCATGATCTTAGCCAAATGAGCATGGTTTAAGGTCACAACATATTTTAGCAATAAAATGCTTTCTTTGTTTTGTAATCGGGTGATGAAAGTAGCAAGCATTGCAGAAACCATACAAGACATTTTATTATTTATATTTACATTTTTATGTACTTTATAAAACTATAAACTTGATTTAAGTACCAATATATAAGATGGCTGACCCATTCGTTATGTTAAATACCAACGGAACAAGCAATGCACCCTTTGACCTTGATGATGCTCCATATTTGGTAATTATGGCGACATGTAGTACTAAAAAAACCCAGATGGAACTAGTTTTGAAACTAACATATTCATTTTATGATAAAAGGAATATCAATTTCAAAAGAAATATAAGAGAAAAGATTCAGTGAATGTAGATAGTGTTTAGTAATACGTAAAGCTTTTGTCTTATTCGAGGTTCTATTGTCTCTCCATTACAACGTCATTATTTCTGACATACATGTATTTAGCAATGAAATTGACAACGTCACGACCTATGCTTATATCTACTGTAATTCAACGCTTACTCTATACAAATACAGTGTATATGTGAAATTAAAAGAACAACAGCTGGATTAACTTGTTTGATACCGTTTTCACTGATCCTATGACATGAATGAGAACTGCGTTATGATTCTCTGAATATTTTTCTCACATGGGGTAATGGTGGCAGGGACAAAGATACTCTCATTTTCATTTTGAAATGAAATTCAGTTCTTGCTAGGTAGCTTAATCCTTTCCACCAGCACATTTTAGAAGGTTTTAAGGACTAAATGACAATATTTTTGAAATCCATTTAAAACTGTATGTACCCCGAACAAGGGTAGGCATATGACATATAATTTTGTTAGGAATTTGACAGGGAACAATGTTTTATAAAGTATGTCATGGTATCCCATGACCCCAAAGAGGTTTACGGGGTCAAAGGTCATATACGTGCACATTTGTTTTCAATTGTTTTTCTCTAAAGTACATGTATATATATTACGACCCCTCTCACTAGATTCGAGTCAAAAATAGGAAATTCTAAATGTATGAGCTGATGTTTCTTTTATAATACTACAAAAACCTCACAATGAAATGAATCAATTTTATTGACAAATAGATATTTTTGGTTGCTTATTAACAACAATCATAATACAATTTTGACCATAATTTGCCTTTCTGCATCCATTCGACACAATTTAAACATAATTACATAGTAAATGTAAATAGTAAACTGATTAGTAAATGTCACATTATTTCAAAAATGTAGTCTTTAGATAGACCGTAATCATTTTAAAAGGTTGTTTTAACAACAAATATGATGAAAATAATGAAGAGAATTAAGGTCAAAGGTCATCAAGTGCAAAATGTGTTATTTATTTGCATATTTGCATTTGCATATCCATCATTTTCTAATAATATGATGTTTTGCCAATATGTTCCACTAGAACAGAGAATAAATATTTGTAACATTAAAACAAAGATCTTTACAGTTAATCTAAAATATCATAATTTTTTTGGTATTCAAATATATTTGGTTGCTAAGCAACAACACCATATCGAATATTATCAAACAGTACTACCCGTTTTTCCTCCCCAAGTTCAATGTATACTCAATATATGAACTTCACGACAGACATGTATGAGATAATGCCTGAAAAACCGGGGGGGGGGGGGGGGGGGGGGGGGGTTATTTCTTAATGAAAAGGACAGTTTACTTAGCCCCAAATATTAATGTATAGTAAGAGCTTTTGGATACTCAGTTAGCTCTGTAAACGTTTTCTATAATCAAGGCTCTCTGAAAATTTTGCGTTCAATTGCTTATGAAATTTTATCAGAGGTAATTGAAGGACACATTGAATGAACGCGTTAGATGTACAGCCATTTTAATTTTGGTAAAGGTAATCTTATTGTAATGCATTTTATTATTCACTTTAAACTGGAAATCACTGTCACAATACCGGTACTTTAGCACTAGAATTACATGTACAGTTCCTCTTCAGTGAGAGGCTGCGAATTTCCTTGGGATCCTTCCCGCCTACATATGACAATCCTTCCCGCCTACATATGACAATCTCAGAATAATGCATGGTGACAACACAGGTGGAGAAAACCAAATCTTCTGTCAAAAACATACTCTCATTTTCATTGTGAAATGAAATACAGTCCTTAATTGCTATGTAGCTTAATTGGAAAGAATACTGTGGAGTGTAAATATTTGATCAAGTAACAAGGAGTCTTCTAAAATGGTTTTTAACGATACAGCAAATACCAAAGAAATACAAGCTTTGGAACTAATGCACGTGTTTAAAAGGGAAATATGTAGTAGAATTCGATTGATGATTTCCAATAAAATACAGTCTAGAGGCGACAGTGTTTCAGTGTGTACACACTCCAGGATTTTGTGACGCATGGCACCGTTGTCTCAAGACGTCCATCCAGTTCCTTTTGAATCTCTGCATCAATCCTACGTACATGTGTCAAAGCTTTTAGTAAAAAGTCCCCGGCAAAAACAAACGTAATTGACTTTACAAAAAATCGTTCACCACGATCTTCACAATATTGTTTATACGGCAAACAAGTTGAACAACATTAAGAATTGTAACAAGAGAGACCGTAACAACCCCCTAAAGGCTCCCATTCCTAACGTTTCAAATATCATAGGTTCTATTAGAGTTTTATCTCCTAGCCTACTGTAAACGACTAATCGAAAGTTGGCCCACAGCTTGCTAAAAATATTGAAAACCTGTAAATATCTTATCCCCTTTAGAAATTCAAAATTGTCCACATGCACTCAAACAAAAACAAAGCTATTACAAAACCTTTTCTTGTCTTAGATTATAACAAAAAGACCAGTCATATGATTACTGGCAATGTAATTCTGCATTCACGTTTTAGAAATTTTTAAGATACTGTAGGCGTATGCTATCAGTCAGAATTTTTCTTTGGTGGATTTCTGGTTCGGAAAATGAATACTAGTCTCCCTATTTCAGACCATAATTTTGGAAAATCGCTAATTAGGATGAACCCAAACACAAAGATCAAAATCCCTGCACCAAAAACCGCTCCTAAGCTCTTGGCTGATTGGCGTGGATCGTAGGCGCTGATTTTACGACGCAGAGCTTTGGACGTTTCATTTTTCATAATGGTTAACTTTGCTTTCAGCTCTCTAATTCGTTGTTGTAGTTTTTCTGTTTCGTTGGCTTGGATAGGTACTGCTCCTACCATTGCACATGGACACCGACATCCTAAGATTAAAAAGTTTTGGGTTAATACATCATTAGCAGTTTTCATAGTAATTTTGATCTCTTCTACTGATATTCCGTGTATTTACAATATCCAATATTTAAAGTTATTATATTTTAAATCAAATTATTCATACGCTTAAAATGCCGATAAGGCGGATCGATTGCAACATGGTACCTCATTAGATATAGCGAGGCGGTATAACACAATATATATAATGATGCGATATCTCTATAGGTATAGTGACGCGGTATCTCAGTACATATAGTGACGTTTTATCTCAGAAGATATGATGACACAGTAGCTATAGTGATGCAGTAGGTATAGTGCTGGTATCCTGATCAAAAGATGAGGACTCCAATCCCAGCCATGACAGACAAAAAACTTTTTAAAAATGGGTACTGACTTTTCCCTGATCAAGTTCAATAAAATAAAAAACACAAGATCCAGCGGCACCGTTCATGTTGGTACGAGATAAAATATGTACTATATAATCCCAAGTTCAAATACCTGGAATGTAGCACATAAAGCCGCTGATCAGATTGATATAGTCAATGGGACGCTTTCCAACAAAAGCAATAATTTATGTCTTAAATGCAAAATTGGGATCCAGGTTAGAATAGGTCCTCAGTACCCCTTGATTGTCGTACAAGGCGATTAAATGAGGCGATCCTTCGGATGAGACCGTAACAACCGAGGTCCCGTGTCACAGCAGGTGTGACACGATAAAGATCCCTCCCTGCTCAAGGGCTGCAAGCACCGAGCATAGACCAAAATTTTGCAGCTCTTTTCCGGCAGTGGTGACGTTTCCATATGGGTGAGAAAATGCTCGAGGGGGGCGTTAATATGAACAATATACAACCAACTAATAAACTGTTTGAAACAGACGTTATGGAAGATAGTATGTGCGTTTAGTAATTGTATATTTTGAGACGTTATCGGCTTTAAGTAACTTAACGGTTTTATCACTATGCTAAAAGCTTAAGTCCGTTTATCAATCACAGGTTTTACCAATGTTAAGTAAACTCCTATCGTGACATATGAGATCTCGACTCTTTCGGAACCAAGACTGTCTAATGTTGAACTCTCAGCGAAGGAACAATCACTACTTGTTACAGTCAATCCGGTATGTCATGGCTTAGGGTTTCAGGGCAACAAACAAGTGCTCTACCGAACGAGTTAATCTATTACAACTTGTCCAAATGTTTGTAACTAAACATTACCAGTTATGGTCACTGACGAGATGATTATGTTTACGTTATCCGTCATCTGTTGTTTGAAGCCCCAACCCCAATTCATCCCTAACATGAAGACTGCAGCTTCTGACGTCGCTTTGTTAGGATGGGGGACCCAAATCCCCACTGTAGCTTCTGCTTCATCGTACGCATACACCAATCCCCCGTAAGGTTCAACCTCCGTCATAACGGAGCCAAGGCCATCAAAGCGAAAATTCTTGTTAGGCCCCTCCAGCACCTCTATCTGAAATTATAGCTGAGCATTTCTTTATAATATACCAGAAATAATTGCAATCATGTATTTTTTTTAGAATTGGTAAATAATTCACGTAATTTATCGGCCCTAAATTGCCTTGAACTAATTTTATACAAACATTATCATTAATGAAAAAGTGGGTCCCATCCTTAAATAGTGAATTCCATGTGAATATCTTTAAGTTTAGCTTAGATTTTAAAAGTGCAAAAATGTGCAAAAGACTTGAACTCTTGTAAAAGTAAATGAACCATGACGAATTAAAGTAGAAATCAATATGTTCTTCTACTGCAATTGCATACTGGAATGTCCAATGATTCGTGACCTTTGGAATTAGTTGACTCCGTAAACTTATTACAGATCAGGCCGTAGTAGGTACTTGTACAATTTTTACTTTATTGACGCAAATCTCTTCCTGTGGCCTTCAAATATGCTTCGTACTTAGATATTTTATTTAAAATAAATATTAACGGCAAACTATCAACTCAACTTTATGACAGACTTAATGATTTCAGCTTCTCCATCGACCACTTTCCAGATCTATGTAGCAATATTCCATTATCACCTGCCTATGGTGTTTATATATTTCAATTGATTTGATACGAACGAGCTTGTTCTGCGTATGATCAGTTTTTAAATATAGACAAGCTACTGACAAACAAATTGATGTCACGGGGGTTGAAACAGTCTCGTTTAAAGTCAGCATTTTGCAAATTCCATGGTAGTTATAATGATCTAGTTTGCCAGTACAACCTATCTTTGGGTCAAACGCTGTATGACGTGTTTTATAACGATTGTTAAAATTGATTACTGTTCGTTATCTTCACCTTTCATTACATGTGTGATATATTTGTTACGCATCAAGTCTATCTAGTTGAAATTATTTATTTCAATTCAAATCGAGAAAGGATTTGGAAAGGAGTATATTTTGTGTTGGAGAGATTATATTAAATCAAAAAGTAATAAATCTACATGGTATGTCCATTGCTGTTGCATTTAATTTATGACGAATACTAAACCTAGACTAGGCAAATATATACTTCATAATACTAATAGCAGATATTTATGGTACATATATAACTGTATTTTAAACGAACTTGGCATTAATGCCACTTTTGGTAATCGTACTTACACTCCAACTGCCCTTTCAAAAGACGAAATTCTTCAAAACCATGCTTTAGATTTAGACACATTTAATATCCCAGTCAATGGGTCGGATGAATATGAATTACCGTACCTACATGTATACTGGATTCCTAAACTTCATAAAAATCCTAATAAACAAAGATACATTGCTGGATCCAGTAAATGTTCTACCAAGCCCCTATTTTTGCTCCTCACGAAAATACTAGCAGCTGTGAAGGAGAAACTTCGAACGTACTGTGCGACTACATATGCCATAAGTGGGGTAAATCAAATGTGGATTCTAAAAACATTCTAAAGAACGTTTAGTAAACTTGAAATTGCAAAACTTTTTCTCAAATCAACAACATCAAAAGGTATGACATTTCAACACTTAACACGACCATTCCTGACGATAAATTAAAGACTAGACTTTTTGACATCATAGACAGTTGCTTCTTCAACAAAAATGGAAAACGGAAATATTCCTATCTAGTGATCAGTCATCCCAAAATTACTTTGTTAAACACCACTGATTCCACGCACAAGTACTCTGAAGTTGAAATAAAAATATGCTCCTCATTGACAATATCTCTGTGGTCTTTGGTGATCAGGTCTTCCAACAGTCTGTTGGAATCCCCATGGGAACGAATTGCGCTCCCTTGTTAGCTGACCTGTTTTTATATTCCTATGAAGCATAATTTATTTTAAAAACTTCTACGTGAGAAGAAAAACTCTCTTGCTGTGGCCTTCAATTGGACATTCAGATATATCAACGACGTATTATCTATTAACAATAATAATTTTTATGCATATGTCGATTCGATATATCGCAGTGAACTCGAAATAAAAGACACAACAGAGTCGTCCACTTTTGCTTCATATTTAGATATTTTATTGGAAGTAGATATTAACGCAAACTAACAACTCAACTTTATGACAAACAGGATGATTTCAATTTCTCCATTGTCAACTTCCCATATTTATGTAGCAATATTCCATTATCACCTGCCAATGGTGTTGATATCTCTCAACTGATTCAATACGCAAAAGCTTGTTTTCCGTCAGCTTTTAAATCGAATCAGGCTACTGACAAACAAGTTAACGGTGCTGGGGTTCCAACAGTCTCGTTTAAAGTAAGCATTTCGCAAATGCTATGGTCGTTATAACGATCTAGTTTGCCAACACAACCTATCATTGGGTCATATGCTGTCTGACGTATTTCATACTGATTGTTAAGGCCGTTCTTGGCACACTGATTTTGACTCTGTTTACTTGATAAAGATATAGGGCTCACGGCGGGTGTGACCGGTCGACAGGGAATACTTGCTCCTCCTGGACACCTGGTCCCACCTCTGGTATTTCAAGGGGTCCGTGTTTGCCCAACTCTCTATTTTGTATTGTTTATAGGAGTTATGAGATTGATCACTGTTCGCTATCTTCACCTTCCATATAATAAGAAAGATTTTGTGAATTCACTAGTTTAGTTGATATATTGTTTTTACCACACAAAACATTCTTTTACAACGTTTAGTATGATAATTGATAAACTTTCCCGTGATAAATCAATTTCTTAGTCAATAATTCAAAACATTTATCCCTAACTTCCATTTCTATGCTCTACCTTGATTTTCTTAAGTAAGACATTTTAACTTATGTACAATGCATATATTCTGGACCTTTTTGTATTAAAAGTGTAAAAAGATAATTATTTATTGAATTGTTTAGCGTTTCTTGTAAAATGAGGAAGGTATATTATATAAATAATTTTTCAAAAGATGGACTATATATTCTGCTATTTCTCAACAATCATATAAATAAATAAATAATGACCTTTTTGCACTTTGATGAAAAGCAACTGACATAAAACAGTTCTGATCGTTCCCTATTTTGTGTGAATAACATGCATCTTCTTCACACGATTATGCGACAAATCATGTTAGCCTATTTTCCTGTGTATGTACGTTCATTTGTAACAAAGTTTAATTATTTATTAAAGATGCATGTTTTTTTCTCTTGTTTTTCCTTTTGGGAAGTGTTCCGGTCAAAACTGAAGTAATTCAACGCAAGGAAAAATCAATATTTACGGCCCTCTTATAGCCGTGTGCGATATTATACCTGCACTGAAATGAATTCATCTGGTGCTACGTTGAGCAAAGGTATTCGATAGCCGATCTCTTGTAGGTAAGCGAGGTCCAGTGTTTTGGTTATGTGTTGTGCTCTCTTTGATAAATCCCAAGCAAATATTGTTATAGTTCCTGTTAATGTAGGACCCATGCCATTCGTTCCCCATCCGTCTTGGGCGGACCACAAACCGTAGGCTATGAAATATATATAATAGAAACGTAACTCTTGTCACTTAATATACGCGTTAGTTCAATTGGTGAGAAAAAATTATCTCTCTTATGAACTCTATAGAACATTATGAACATTATACCAGACGATGGGCTGAATATAAAAATGAAGAACTTGGCACATTTTCAGAATGGATAAAAATAGAAATCTCGTATTACACACATTTAAACAAATATAAACACTCATCTATCCATCTGTGTTTTGTAAACCATGCCCGATGAAAGAATTAGTTAGATTACATAAGGAATATGCATTGGT
Source organism: Ostrea edulis (assembly GCF_947568905.1). Lineage (NCBI taxonomy): Eukaryota > Metazoa > Mollusca > Bivalvia > Ostreida > Ostreidae > Ostrea > Ostrea edulis. Next base: position 37,985,513 of record NC_079164.1, read on the forward strand.
TCCGGTTGACAATCTTTTAACATTGTCTTTGTGTGTAAGGTTCACTATTACAACTGTATTTTGAACAAACATTGTTTTAATTCTACATTTGATATTCCAACTTTTACTCCCAAATTCTTCACAATCACTCAGTTTTAAACACATTTAGTGTCAAAATCAATGGGACGAATTGATACTGAATTCCAAAAACTTTACAAAATCCTTACAGAGATATATTGCAGGATCCAGAAAATATTCTACCAATCCCCAACCTTCTTCATTACGAAAAAAATATCAATTACTGTAAAGGAGAAACTACAGACGTATTGTGCCACAGCACATGCAAGAAGTGGTGTAAATCAAATGTGGATTTCAAAACATCAAAGGAACGTTTCATAAATATTAATTCACAAAACCTGTCCAAAATTAACAACGTCAAAACGTACTACTTTTCAACACTCTACACCACCATTACTCACAATAGGTCAAAGACTATGCTTTTAACATAACAGATAATCCCAAAAAAATGGAACTCGGAAATATTTGTGATCAGTCATCCAAACAAAAGGTCCATTGCTCACCTGGGTCACCTTGGTATTGCTGTTGTTCAGCTGTTGTATTTCTAAAATGATTTTTTAAATTGTTATTCTCATGAAAAAAATTAACCCTGTATTGTGGCCCCATTCTAGTCCGAAAGGGTCCAAATATAAGCTTAATACAAGGTCAAAAGATCAACGGGCATGATACGAAATGTAAGGTATTTCCATTAGGAAAATATGAAAACAATTTCAAAGATATTGTCAAGATTAACTTTACTAACAAGTAGGTTAAATTCCAAGGTCAAGGATACAATGTGAAAACCTTTAGTACCAGAAGTAAACTTTTATCACAAGGAATGCATAAATGAAATATGTCAGATATGCATATATTATCAAATTAAAAGTTTAAAGGGACATGCACACGATTTGAGCCGAAAATGTTCAAATTTTATTTTTCCATTTTAAATGTTTAGAATGTTTAACTAAGGTATTTCTAATAGTCAGCAAAATTTTAAATATCAGGTGTCAAGGTGCAAAGCTTACAATTCCTTATGCAAACAAGGCTCGTGCCATGTTTTTGTTTAGATAGGTTAAATATACAAGTAAAAGTTCGTTTAAAGCAGATTTTTTCAATTCACAAGTTAATTCTGAATACAATCAAATAGTTTCTAGTGTTTGGCACATCTCATTTTATTTTTAAAATACTATTTTCTATTAAACCATCTATATGTAAACAAAAGCATGGCACGAGCATTGTTTACATTTCAAAGAATTGCGAGTGTTGTATCTCGCTTGTAACTCAACAACTGATATTCAAATTTTGGTTGACCATTAGAAATAATTTATTAAACAATAAAAATGGAAAAATAAAATTTGAAAATTTTCTGCTCAACTCGTGTTCATGCCCCTTTAAAGTTGTGGTTAAAAATCTTTCAATCTGGGTCAAACTCCAAGATCAAGGACAAAGGTAAACCATCATGGTATCAAATGCAAGGTCTTGAATCAAAAGAAATATATTCAAAATATAAAAGCCCTACCTTAAATAGTTCAAAAGATATTGTCTAGGTTATTCTTTCTTAAAAGTAGGTCAAACTCCTAGGTCAATGTAACAAGGTTAACACTATTGGTACCAAAACAAAGGTCTTGTCACAAGAATTGCTTTACATGAATCATGACAACATCATGACAACACTATCTCTCACCATTCAAAGATATGAATAAGGTTAAAGTTTTAGACTGATAGACAGTCCTATCGTATCCCCTGGGGTCACAATTTATTTTGAATATGCACTCCATGGGAATGCTTGCATATTAATATAACTCAATCTGATTAAAGTCAGCTCCTCGATCCGCTCCTTTATTTCTATACTGTCGCTATTTGTGTAATCATGGTCCTATTGTTTATGAGAAAGACGATTCGTAAAGAGTTTTCATATATATCCTCATGTAAAACTTTGCTCTCCCTTTGTTGCCCCACCCTTTCCCCAGGGGCATGGTTTAACAAAATGGAATCTACACTTAATAAGGAAGCTTTCCTGTATATTAAAACTTTTCTGGTCCAGTGGTTTTGATTATTTTCAAATGACCTCACCCTATCTTTGCCTTACTATCTCCCCTTTGCAGGGGATATAGATCTTCATTTGAACATACTTGAATGCCCTTTACGCAATGATGGTTTATGCCAAGTTTGATTGAAATTGACCAATTCGTTCTGGAGATGATGGAATTTTGAAAAGTTTACAGCAACGACAAAGACGACCACAGATAATGGACAATTTTGGATTAGAAAAACTCACTTGAGCCTTTATCTTATGTGAGCTAAACTTTTGTTGATAAAACCAACTCTGACTTTACGCACAAGCACTCTGAAGTTGATATTAAAAAGATGTTTGATTTCCTCATTCACAATATCTACGTAATCTTGGTACTGGCCACCAACAATCTGTTTATAGGCACGAATTTTGCTCCTCTATCAGTTGACCTGTTTTTTGGTTTTTCAAGAGTAGCAATTAAGGTCATTATTAGATAGAAAATGAGATTGATCAATGTTCATTATCTTTACCTTTCATATTAGTATGCAAGCATTTTCATGTAGTTTAGATTGAAGTTTATTCAAATCTTGGCCTGCTGGGTAGGATGGGACCTCAATAAGAGATCAGTGTTTAACATAAAACCAAATCTTTAATATAAAAAAATATATATTCTTAGTAGCAGCAAGATCAGGTTCAGTCACATCAATAGGCAAAACCTCCTTAGATACTACAGATTCAAGCTCATCCAAATCAATGCCCTAAAGTATGTTTGGGCCACAATGCGAATTCAAAGTTTTACATGAGAATGTTTATGGGGGGATTTGAAAACTTTTTCCTTAAAAAGTATGGACCATGGGGTTAGTGTGGGGCTATAATCAAAATAGAATTTTATATATTTCAGGAATGTAGGGGAGTATAAGGAATCCCTATGTTGTATGATTAAGTGATGAACCCATTTAACTTAAATGGAGTCCAAATATGGGTTATCAATATTCGAGGGAATAAAGATGGTGAAAAATCGTTTTTAAAATCTTCTGAAGAGCAGCAGGATCAGGTTGATTCAGGTGAGCTTTGTGTGTCATGGACTTCTTGAGTAAGTGAATGAGGAGAATGAACAGTTATGCAAAAAAAAAGGAAATTCCGAAAAATCACATTATTCATCACAGTCAAACCTCGTTATCTCGAACTCAAAAGAGCGAATTGTTTTTAAAGAATGTACGAGAGTTCAATATATTGAAGTTAATTACATAAAGAAAATATAATTGTGACTTTCAGCTCACATTCACATACCCATGGTATTCGGGATATCTTTTATATGCAACCTTAATTTTTGCAAAAAAAGATGCATCAAACTTTTATTACGGTGCCATGACGCCATGATAATGGCGTCATAATTTGTTACGCAACTAAAAACCCAACAAGAAAAAAAGGTGGAATAAAAAAAGCGAGAGTAAAATGTTACACATGAACGATTAGAAATATTAATGACGCATTTTGCATACAGCAAAATTTATTTCTCTATTTACATGTAGGTGTCTCTCTGGACCGTATGAATTCTTGTCATCCGCGCCTACACGGTTGTAGAGACAGGCCACATGCTTACAACAATTCCCATATCTTCCCGCGTTCATTCACCTACTTTCATTTCCATGAAAGTTTCTCCTCAAATTGCCGAAAGTGTTCCGTAGTTTCCATTAAGAACATAGGTACATGTAATATGAGCATGCTATTAATATATTATGGAAAAACATAATATTAAAATCAGCATTTCGCAAACTCCATGGTCGTTATAAAAATCTACTTTGCCAATACAACCTATAATTTCGTCAAATGCTGTCTGACTTGTTAGGCCGTTCTTAGCACTCTGGTTTTGACTACGGATAACTCCGTTTACTTGAGAAAGATATAGGGCTCACGGCGATTGTGACCGGTCGTCAAGGGATGCTTACTCCTCTTAGGCACCTGATTCCACATCTGGTATATCCAGGGTCTGTGTTTGCCAAACTCACTATTTTGTATTGCTTATAGGAGTTATGAGATTGATCACTGTTCGTTATCTTCACTTTTCATTATACACACCAGAAAGTTACGGGAAAATCTTTGAAAAAAAAATGCGCTTACGGTTAATGAAAATAACTGCCTGGAATTCATTTTCCCTTATAGTCTTACCAGTGTCATGGGATCATCTTCATCCTATGACGAGACTATGACAGACTTCTAGTGAGTAGGGAAATATCTGATGACCCGGAAATCAACCCGTCTACGGACAGATGAACGGTCAATAGTGATTCCGTAAAGGTTATGAAAATGGCCTAAAGCCAAAAACTACTTTCTTGAGAGTGTATATATAATAAAGAAATCACGGCAAAGTGTGTAGTTGTTGGGTTTTTTTCTCTCCAGAGCTATATAGTGTACGCACCTTTTAATCTTCCATCAATGTTACAGATTGACCACAACTGAAGATGGGTTTCGTTGACACCATACAACAAACCCCCAACATGTTGTATTGTACTAATCGGATATCCCAGCATCGACAACCCTGAAGTAATTTAAATGTAGCATTTACATGTAAGAGGGGAAATAAAAACAAAAACATAATTTTTTAAAATTGTTTTCAATTCCTATTTCATAAAGAAATTCTCGTAAGCACTAGTTATACATTATTCATTTCTTAATATAGTTTTATTGACTGTGTTCCTATATACCTTCCTCCTATTCTAACTGTTAGGTTAGCCCACTACGTTTTTACAAGATAAATCAAGAAGAAACTTGCATAGTTCAGGTAAGCAACGTGGCTCATGGGCCATGTATTTGACCACGCCTTACTTGTTTGTATTGCGTGAACAGGACAAAATAAATTGGCTATCAATGTTTCATTGAATATTGGTTGAATGTTGTTTAACGTCCCATTCGAGAATGTTTCACTCATATGGAAACGTCACCATTGGTGGTGAAGGGCGGCAAATTTAGACCTATGTTCTGCACTGGACTTTGAACAGGGAGGGATCTATATCGTGTCACACCTGCTGTGATACAGGACCCTGGTTTTGCGGTATCATCTGAAGGACCTTCCCATTTTCTCGCCTCTTACGACAAGCAAGGGGTACTGGGGACCTATTCTAACCTGGATCCCCGCGGAGAGATTAATTCGATACGCGAGAGCTTGCTCTCCCTATTATCAGTTTTTGAATCAAGACAGGTTACTGACAAATACGTTGATGTTACAGTGGTTTCAACAGTCTCGTTTAAAATCAGAATTTCCCAAATTCTATGGTCGTTATAATGATATGGTTTGGCAATACAACCTTTCATTGGGTCAAATGCTGTTTCATACCGGTTGGTATGCCGTTCGTGGCACACTGATTTCGACTACGGATTACTCCGTTTACTTGATCAAGATAGAGGACTCACGGCGTGTGTGACCGATCAACAGAGGATGCTTACTCTTCCTAGGCAATATATTTGTGGTATATCCAGTGTCCGTGTTTGCCCAACTCTATATTTTGTGTTCCTTATAGGAGTTATGAGATTGATCAATTTTCGTTATCTTCATCTTTCATGGAAGGAAAACACGAGCCGAAAGTATCTTCTTTGATCGCTCTAAGTTAGTGGCTTGCTGATTCAGAGGGATCAAATACAATGTACATAGTGCATATTTTAGAATGAGATGTTTTCACAGTTTTTACCTTGACCTTGAAAAGTCCCTAATGGTGTTTGAACTTGTACTACAATTAAATCCGGATACGTCTTAAAGGTGTGTTCAAGTGTTGTATTTATACAGTCACCTAAGAAAAAGAAAACCACGCACATTAATGAGGATGTAAATATGCAGTAACTCTTGCATTATCAAGGATAATCCTAATAGGTAATAGTGTGTTAATTAGTCATACAATTTACTTGTGCAATATAGCAAACAAAACATGCTTATTAAACATACAACTGAAAAGTGTATTGCCACTATTATCATTTGTCTCTACAACCGTGTTTTACTGTAGTATTTGTATACAGTGTATTTATCACCTGTCTCTATAACCGTGTTTTACTGTAGTATTTGTTTACAGTGTATTTATCACCTGTCTCTATAACCGTGTTTTACTGTAGTATTTGTATACAGTGTATTTGTCACCTGTCTCTATAACCGTGTTTTACTGTAGTTTTTGTATACAGTGTATTTGTCACCTGTCTCTATAACCGTGTTTTACTGTAGTTTTTGTATACAGTGTATTTGTCACCTGTCTCTATAACCGTGTTTTACTGTAGTAATTGTATACAGTGTATTTATCACCTGTCTCTATAACCGTGTTTTACTGTAGTATTTGTATACAGTGTATTTATCACCTGTCTCTATAACCGTGTTTTACTGTAGTATTTGTATACAGTGTATTTGTCACCTGTCTCTATAACCGTGTTTTACTGTAGTATTTGTATACAGTGTATTTATCACCTGTCTCTATAACCGTGTTTTACTATGGTATTTGTATACAGTGTATTTATCACCTGTCTCTATAACCGTGTTATACTGTAGTATTTGTATACAGTGTATTTATCACCTGTCTCTATAACCGTGTTTTACTGTAGTATTTGTATACAGTGTATTTGTCACCTGTCTCTATAACCGTGTTATACTGTAGTATTTGTATACAGTGTATTTATCACCTGTCTCTATAACCGTGTTTTACTGTAGTATTTGTATACAGTGTATTTGTCACCTGTCTCTATAACCGTGTTTTACTGTAGTATTTGTATACAGTGTATTTATCACCTGTCTATATAACCGTGTTTTACTGTAGTATTTGTATACAGTGTATTTATCACCTGCCTCTATAACCGTGTTTTACTGTAATATTTGTATACAGTGTATTTGTCATCTGTCTCTATAACCATGTTTTACTGTAGTACTTGTATGCAACGTATTTTTCACCTTCTTGAACATGAATGGCGCTGCTTCTCCAAGATGGAGGGGGCAGATCACTTGGCTTCCATGCTTTCGCTCGAACAAGAACTGATGTGTATTGTCTCGTCAACTGGTCTGGACCAACCCATTTATTTTCATTCCCTGGAAATTCGTAAATCATTTTAATATTCCAGATTCGCCATGTATAAATAATGCAGTCTCCCATCCTCAATACATGCACATGTGTATTGTGCAATTCGTAAATCATTTCAATATTCCAGATTCAGCTTATATAAATACATGTAATGCAGTTTTCCATCCTCAATATATGTACATGCGTATTGTGCAATTGCAAAAGAAGCCGTTTGGCGGGTATACGATTTTGGCATATTTTGACAATTTCCAAAGATTCACCTAAATAAAAATTGCTAAATTGAAAAACAAAAATACAATGTAGTATACATGTATATTGTATGAATGATTAGAAATGAATTTACTAAAGAAACAACCACTCACCCAAAATACACCCAGCTATACAATACATCAATTTCTACTGATACTGCCAAGTATAATTTGTTCTATACTAATTACTACATGTAAATAAATTTTACATTGATTCTAGTTGTTTCATGTTTTTCGAAGTTTTTCCGATGTCTTCATAAAAAAATGGATTCGATTTATTTTACGAATTTTAATTGTCTTTATATAAACGTTTGTTATTTAATTGATCCTTTAAAAAGATAAAAAAGGATATATCCATGTACCTTTATCTTTAATAGACCCACCTTTCCTCAATCCATTATATACATATATATATATAAAGCACAGAAAATTTCACTTTATTTTGGATACCCATTTCCGCCCCTTCCCGGGGTTGAACTCACGACCTGCGGAACCAAATCTCCTAGCAGCGTGTAACCAACGTGCTAGACCGCTCGACCATCTAGGCAAGTCTTGCGCGTTGGTTACACGCTGCTAGGAGATTTGGTTCCGCAGGTCGTGAGTTCAACCCCGGGTAGGGGCGGAAGTGGGTATCCAAATAAAGTGAAATTTTCTGTGCTTTATATTAAATATTTCTTCAAATAGAGCAGTTATGTTCATTTAAGAGTTCATTGCTATTTCTGTGTATATATATATATATATATATATATATATATATATATATATATATATATATATATATTCGTTGACAGAGGTAGTTATAACAAATAAGAAATAATTTAACAAACCTAAGTATAAAGCTGTCCATTTACTCTTTATTCTTCGGCCGTTGTTCCGATGAGGAACGTACATTTGAATGTTTACTTCATTGTAGATAAATACCACTCCCCCGTAGGGAACATCCTTATCATCATCTGCCTGGGCGGATCCAAATCCCGGGAAAATCCACCCCTCTTCTGTCCGAGCTTCTATTATGACTCGCAAGGGCAGTTCTCCCAGGCCGTGGTCCACGCTCACTGATGAGCTGGGGGAGTTGGCAGTCATATTCACCCAGTCACTTACAAAGCTTGGTGTTAATCCACGAAAAGCTGCAGCTGTATAATATATAAAATCTTAGTCATTGAACTGAAGAAGGAATAACACACCCGAGACATTTGATTTGGATGGAAAGTGGAGGATACATGTATGTTCAATGATATTTTGAAATTGAAAACTTTCAAATCTTCTTCACTTTGTCAAAAAATGCAGTTTAGTTGAAAGTAATCGAAATATTAAAAGTCTCCGATGGACTCGAATCCGCGATCTACAGATCAGCAGTCGACATGTATCTAGGCAATCAAATATAAATATTGCTGATATTTATATTCCGCAATTTTTGAAATAGTAAAACCAATATACGAGCAAAAAACTCTGGCATTGCGTAGCTGAGTTTTTATGACTAGATAATCATTGAAATGTCTAATGAAAAACACGTTTTGTGTGAACATGTCATTTATCATCATGATCAAACAAATGACTTAATAAACCACGTTCAATCAAAATGACGTAATATACCAAAATATACAAAATTAATTGGCTGGGACAACTTAAAATCCAACAATCGTTTACTAATGACTAGGTTTGCATATGAGCAAATAAACATGTAAATTACACAAATTGATCCCAGCCAATATACATATAAAAAACACTAATAATATCAAAAAGGTGGTGCACCAATTCAAAAAGAAGTTAGCTATTATGATGATATAGTAAACCTCCTTAAATTGTTAATGAGAGAGAGAGAGAGAGAGAGAGAGAGAGAGAGAGAGAGAGAGAGAATCATTTTATTACCCAGTCTGTATTGATTTGATGTGTTATATTTTGCTTTACGCAGTTTGCATAGGATCCTTCGGCGTCAGTGTCAGGAGGGAGGTGTGTACAGAGAGTTTTCATAGTTTGGAGTACAATTGTTCCGACATAAAAATTTGTATTATTAGGTGTAATTTAAAATCCACTTAGCATAAATCAACGACAGAAATCCAGTACAATCATCGTGTAAAATTAGATATCGTATTTAAGTCCACTTTAATGTTAAACCGTACTGTTCTATTAGTTACATGCATCAGGTGTGCGTTTGAAAAATTGATGTCGCATCACATATTAACATTATACAGTTGTTTGACCACAGTTATTCAATCAGTGTTTGCATTATATTTGCAGTTCTGTGTATCTTTAAATCAACTTCCATCAGAACAACATAACTGATGATACTGATCTTCAATTGTTTCATCTAAATAATAGAATAACGACAGACTGTTGGACGCTTCATTCGGAATGTCACTATTCTAACTTTTCTTAGTCTTGAATTAATTTTTTTTTTAAATTAGGGATTTGGTTTGATGATTTGAAAAATATATGAAGTTATTAATTATTTACTGTCGCCTGTGTTTCACAAAAACCAAACACCTTGTAGACAGAGAAGGGGATATGTTCATTAAGCTTTTCGAGGACAGACAATTGCGGTCATATTGGAAATCATTTGTTTCTCTAATTAAAGAATAAAAGAAAAGGAACTGCATAAGACGGAAACACTTATGTCCATATTCATTGATTGAACAGGAGAGAGAGAGAGAGAGAGAGAGAGAGAGAGAGAGAGAGAGAGAGATGGCAGAGCAAGGAAGAATATGATTTAATACAATTGCGTCAATATGACTATCAACTCAATTTATTGGTTTGTTTCCCACCGAGACAACCTAAATTACCAGTACTCACTACCCTGAAAAGGGCGTCATTTTTCTGAATGCCTTTCATCGATCTACACATTCTTCTCTCGTTCTTCATTAGATCCGTGTTGTTCTTTTGTCTATGGTATACAGCAGTCATTCCGCTATTTTGACAAGTTTAATATTTTTAAAATTATTTTCAAAGAGACGGGAAGGTGGCAGTATGTTTAATAACATTGGAAACAATGATCCAATAACATGCTTGATTATCAATATAAGATTGAAATAATACTTTTTCGATTTATTCACTGTGGTCTGTGTTTTATAATGCTATAGATGTATATTACATTTCAGGTACAGATTAGCTTAAATAAAAATGCAGGACATCCAGTGAAGGTAAATACATGTAATGAACTATGTACAGCATGACTCATCATTTCAAGCCACGGCCCAGAGTTTGCATAGCTCTCTCCCCAAGGCTGCTTGTTCACATATCGTAAAGTCGAATATTCACACTCGATATATGATGCATATTTAACCTGTTTGAATTCTACAAGATGTGCGCTGTGACTGCATCAGTAATAAAAAGCAGGTTTTATGCAAACTGCGATTGGATAATCAAAAGTCGTTTCATAGGTCATGCAATCTCACTCTATAGTTTACTTGTATTGGTCAAAATTGTAATGAACTACGAGATATTCTCTTATCATACAACCATGGCCAGATGGGGGATCTAGAGAATCATACATATTGACCATGGTTTGCAACGATGAGTGATCTTTAAAAGCGTCAGTGACCATGCAGTCATCAAAGTGAATGTGATATTGTAAGTGTCTAATGTTTTGCCTGCACTTTCATAAAAGCAATGAGTAAAATGTTACAATGCATGTATTCCTGGCTCTGATTAACTGTTGCACAAATCTAAACAAAATATATAGTTTCAAATCGCAAATATCACCTGGAAGAGACTGTTTTTGAATCACTAGTTGAACATCTTATAAAGAACATATCCATTTACATAATTATGATAATTCATCTAATATGTACATATATATCGTATTTGTTTATGGCTTTATTGAATAGACTAAAATAATAAGACCAGATGAGGATGCAAAATTTTGGTGTCAAGCTGGATTAGATAAAGATGGATTTGAAAAACAGTTTATCAATGAAACAATACGTATTGTTACCTTGATACTTACATGTATAAATCGCATCATTTATTTTACTTTAAATTGAAAAATTAATATTTTTATATTCAGTCTCTTTGTATACTAATAAATGCCATACTGTGCATGTCTATTCCTTGGTATGATTTAATTTTGCAGGGTTTGGTGTATTTACAACAAAGTTTTTCGAAAAGGGAAAATTTCTTTTAGAATATGTCGGTAATCGACTGAGTGAGAAAGACGCAGAGAGCAGAGAAAGGAAACACAGGAAGAAAAAACACAGTTACATGTTCTATTTCAAATGAAATGGGAGACGGGCCTGAGTTTATTTTGGTTTTAATTTTATTAACAAACTTTCATATTTCACAGTAAAGATAATACTGTACCCTATATACTGTTATCCCATTATGCTTAGTTTGAGTAATGGAGAGAACTCAACTATTTCAAAGATAGTCGATCTGTTCGGTCCAAACTAATACACATGTAATTAATCTATTCAAATTTATTCTTGACTTGTACATATTTTACTACTCATTATTAGAGGTATAGAGATATACGTCTGACTCTTTATTGCTTTGACTAAGATTCTTTGTTCTCTCTCTCTTTCTCTCTCACATACTGTAAACAATCATGGATCTATATACATGTACTACATTCTTGAAATTCTTCATTGAAAAATTATTTTGAAATGTTATGAATCTGCTTTGATTAAATTTAAATAGCACAAATACAGTGCAGTATATCATGTATTTGACATCTACTTGAAATTGTTTTAGGTCACAAAATAATTTGATCTATTCACAAAATGTGTAAAAAAAATTCTGATGTTCAATCTGCTGGTCCATTGGAAAATCAAACAATTAACAAGCATTATTTAATGATGTTAAAGCAGAAATATTCGTTAGGGATTACATTTCGTTTATTTTGTTGATGACATTTATCAATGAAATTTAATTCCTAACAAAATTTTTACATCAGTATATGTTCAGTATGATTATTTTTGAAACAACAAAATTAGATCCCTACAAAACCATTTTATATCACAAATCAACAAAAGTTTAGTCCCATGAAAATTTCTGCCTCTACAGTAATGTCCTAAATATTTATCATCCCTTACACTTCTTAAGTTTGATTAAATTTGTAACTAGTTTGTTCATGTAGAACATGAATCATTATACACAATATAGTCTGGGATAATCCAAAACAGAATTTTGTTACTATATTCTGACTCATTTAGGAACAATTGATTTTTCTACCAATTTACATTACATAATTCAGTCTGGTTGATTTCAGATTGCTGAAAAAGGCAATAAACATGATGAAGAGGGAATTTTTATTGAATATAACAAAATGTTTATTGACAAGGGTCTTAGGCAAAAAGTGTTTTTTCACACCCATGTACCAAACATTTTCCTGCTTAGATCCAACAAATTTACCTCAACCCAAGTCAATATTCAAATAGTTATCGTATCTGTCCATCAATTCAGATGTTGATAGACAATCTTTGAAATGTTTTATTTCCTTCCATATATACATGTGTATGCAGAGAACTATTTAAAAAGTTTTGCATATGCTAGGGTCATATATTAAAAGATTGTTTCCATTTTGTAGTGTTGATGCTACATATGTGACAGAAAGAATGTGCCGTTATGTCAATGAGGACAAGAGGGCAAATACAGCCATGAAACTGAAAGTCTTTAATAATTATCCAAGGCGGTGTTTGTTTGCCCTGAGAGATATTAATGAAGGAGAAGAAATTCGATACGATTATGGTGATGAGAATGCTCATTGGCGACAACACTTACATGACGTAATGATTTTAAAATGATGAATAATTTGTGCATTCAATTTGACATTTAAAATTATACTTTAATCAGTGAGTAGCATACGTTTGTATTGAGTGTTCTTATAGTTGAATAATTGAGGATTTAGAATTATTATATGATGTACCTTGTCCGTTATTGGTAACTTTTACCTCCAACAATACACAGATTATGATTTGAAATTCTGATGATGGAACAGTTGAAGATCATTTTAAAAGTTCAAGATCAATTCAGAGGGCATACTGCTACTTCTTAACACAGCATGTTTGGAATTTTACATTGATATATTTTTCGACATGTTTTTAGAAAACCAAGTTGGAGATGGACAGAACTGAAGTAGTAGGTGAGACAGTTGTGAATTATGACTGATATTATATTAACGTGTGAAAGTTTTGAATTTGTAATTATGAGTAAAGTTAAATGTAAATGTAATTCCCCATTCCCGGTTGTTATAAAAGGGGAAGAAATGGGCCAGTCCCATAGTATATCCCACGTATGATTTTAAGAGATGAGTAAACAGTCTATAATATAAATCTAACCAAGGAGAAATGGTTTTATTATAAACAATGCGACAATTAACTCCGGACACGACAAAGTCCGGACAGTTTGCTATCCTTTATGATAAAGATTTTGAGCAAAATCAAATTGCATATGATGGTAAGATTTTTAAGCAGTATGTGATAGCCTAAGGTTGGGCTCACACATTCTTGTACAATGATAGAGATCAGCCTCCAAAACAAATACAAATGATATTGAAGACTGAAGAGCATTTGTTTTGCATAATAGAGGTATAGATTGTATAGAACAATATTCTTACAATGTTTACAACCAGTAGGACGTGGGGAACAAGCGAAGTGGTGGACACGTGTTGGATTAGTTTGAGTTACTAATGCGACCTATTGCGGGTTGTTCTTGTTGGTTTTCAAGGTCATATCTAAAAGACCCGTGACGTTTACTTCTACTACCAGACGGCTGGGAAAGAAAAAGACACTCTCTATGTTTATCGTCTCTTGTTTGATTGCATCGAGATTCGAACGCGGACCGCCCGGTTACAAAGCGAGTGACCAAACACTAGCAAGTAGAGGCTAGTGCGACCGGTGTAGACGGATATTGATTAAATTATAACTCTTAGAAGATTATAATAATACCATATTTATATAGCACCCTTTTCATACACTATGTACGCTCAAAGGTGCTCAAAGAAGATGTTGAAAATCACTTATTCATTAATGAAGGTTACAATAAGTTCAATCTTTTTATACAATAACATCTGAAATGCACGTTTTAGTGTAGTTTGTGAGAATGGTGCATGTATGGCGTTCAACAATTAGACAGAGCAATGTATGAAAGAGTCTGGTCATTGTAGGTGGGCAGAATGACTGAGATGAGTTCATATCACAAAAAGGTTTTTAAAAAATCGCACATTCAGTATATTTGTGTTAAAATCGACCCCTGTCTATTTTAAAATGTTTTGCTTTTCAGTGTGAAATTGAATCGTGATATGGATATTAGCAAATTCTGTGCTTAAAATGTATAATGTATGAATTGCATATAAAAGCTTATTGATGTTCTTGATATGCTTTTACATGTAATACCATACAATGTTCCTCTCGTTGTCATAATATAGTTCGCCAAGAAGACGTAAAACATTTTCGTTTATGTCATTGACATAAAGGAAAATGTTTTATGGACAAGTGCAAGAACACTTGATAGAGGTGGAGCGTTTTCTGTCCTGTGAAAGGTCTCAAACATCACGAAAATGTATCTGATTAATATAAATAAAAGTGATATTTGTGTGCGAGGGTAAGAAGCTGTTATATAATTTTTGAATGATTTACTCCAGAGCAAAAACTTATTACGTATCTGTTACTAACATCATACACAGCCCCACTTTCGAGGTATTTTGCGATCATGTCTGCTGCACTTCATACTGTCAAGACCGGCCGCGGTAGCCAGGGGTAGAGCGTTCGCTTCGTAACCGGGAGGTTGTGAGTACTAACACAGGTCTAAATTTGTGGCACTTCACCTAAAACTGTTTCAATATGAGTGAAATAATCAATCAATCAACGTTCTGTAACTGCTGATGTCAGCCATCTTTAAATTTTGTTTACGTTCCCCGTTAAGGAATTTAGGGAATGACCCCTACAACTAAATATTATATATCTTGAAACCTAAGTAAAGTTATCTAAAAATTGTTGAACAATAGGACTTTGCCAAGTTAAATGAAAGATTGTTTTCTCCTCTTCTTCACAAAAGGTACATAGATTTGTATCGGCTTTACCTATTCTATACACGAATCTATTATTTGCTATCTTTCGTCACCAGGAATGGACGGTAGTAAATCTCTTTCCATTGTACATCAGATATTTCAAAATATTTCGACCACTTTTCCTCACCCTTAGGATTTACTACTGATTTAGTTAAGATCTCATACACAGGTTTTGATCATTTTCTAGCAAGAGCAAAAAGTTTCATATTACAAGGAATCACTGGTCTTTGTATAAATCCATTGCTACTAAAGTTAAAATTTCTTAAACCAGATATAACTTTGTTTTACACCATTGTATGTTACATACTTTGTTCTGATATTAAATTTATTTTGAAGTCGGATTATCTAGTGACAAACAATTGCTATTTTCATCCAATAGGTCCAGTATATGTGTTATGCCTTTTTGATAACAAGACTTATAGAAGACAGTTTTTTTTTTCAATTTTGAAATGTTTATCATACTATAAGGGTTGGATGATATATCCATGCCGATTTTTAATTTCAGCATTATCTTGGATTCTCTAAAAGCATTGAAAGTATCTTTCCAAATTTGATTTTGTGCATACTCTTTAGAAGTTGCTGAGTAGGCTTATCCTGTATTTAAAAGTTTATCAGTGTCCATAATGTTTTCAAGTAAAATTTTCCACTTCGAGTCATTGTCATTAATAATTCTCCTCATCCAAGTTGATTTCAAAGCTTTTATGTAAAACCCTTTACCAATCATTTTCAACCCACCCCGTGAATATTTCTGAGTAACTACCTTTCTCTTTATTTTATCTACATTTGATTTCCAGAGAAAATTAAGTA
This sequence comes from Ostrea edulis, assembly GCF_947568905.1. Taxonomy (NCBI): domain Eukaryota; kingdom Metazoa; phylum Mollusca; class Bivalvia; order Ostreida; family Ostreidae; genus Ostrea; species Ostrea edulis. The sequence continues at coordinate 38,001,668 of NC_079164.1, forward strand.
TTAAATTGCTTTACTTTTGTATTCTTTACAGGGTTTACGAGATTCGTTCGTTATATAATTTCCCTTTTACTTGCAGTTTTGAAAATCATTTTTTTCTGATTGTGTTGCGTTTAACGTCAATTTGGCAATATTTCAACCATTTTAAGACGGTTACCTAAATAAAATTTGAACGGTTTTGAAAGTTTTTTGTTTTTTTAAGTTTCCCTGACGACTAGCAGGGCTTTTTTTTTTTTTTTTTGAAGACAAATTTGTACTTTAAAATTTTCCATATGAGGGAATAATTAAAGTTAAATTTTACTACGACATCGATTCACAATATGTATAATCCCCTACAATTCAAATGTCTAAGAAACAATTTTAGCGTTCAATGTTACCACTGTAAGAAATGGCAATGTGGCTTGATGATGTACACGTTTCATTAAAAACTACATTCTCGTATGGTGACACACTTATCAACTACTTTGTCTAGGTGATGACAAGAATTCATCCTTAAGGAACAAATGAAGATAACCAACAAGTGATCAATCTAAAAAATCCTATAAGATATAGGGCTCACGGCGGGTGTGACCAGTCAACAATGGGATGTTTACTCCTCCTAGGTACCTGATCCCACCTCTGGTATATCCAGGGGTCCGTGTTTGCCCAATACACTATTCTGTAAAGCTTATAGGAGTTATGGGATTGATCACTATTCGTTATCTTCTCATTTCATAAATAATGCAAAATTCAGAGATTGACGAACACGGACCCCTGGACACACCAGAGGTGGGGTAAGGTGCCTTGGAGGAGTTACCATCGCCTGTCGACCGGTCACACCCGCCGTGAGCTTATATCGTGATCAGGTAAACGTAATCATAATTAGTAAGTAAGTTGTAAAGAACGGCCTAACACGTCAGATGACATTTTACCAAGTGATTGATGGCTTGTATTTTCAAATTAGATCGTTATAACGTCCGTAGAATTTGTGAAATGTTGACTTTAAAATAGGCTGTTGAATCTCTGTAACATTAACTTATTTTCCAGTGGTCTGCCTCGATTCAAGTTAAGTAACAGTAAATCATAGCCAGAGGCGTATAGCTATCCCAGGATGCTGTATGTCTATAATCTATCAAAAATCTGTAGAAATACAAATTATGATCACATCTTATTGTAATGTAAAGCACAGAGTTTGCTCGAAAAACAAACTTTTCCTGTCTTTGTAGAACAGTAAACAAACGGACAACAAGACAGACTACAGACATCTTATAGTTAAGCTATAAATCATACAGAAAATGAATTTCAATTATCAAACAAATTCCGTATATATCTGAACAGGAAAACCCATAAATACTTACAAATTGGACACACTTTCCACCGGGATATGAAAACCATCAAGTAAAAAGCAAAATAAAATATTAAATTTAAAACCTGACCACTTGGTCATAACCTTACCCACGGAACGTGAAATCCACAGGAATAGAACAACGTGAATTACTGGCATGTCTTATTTCTTAACTCTTCCGATCAACCGTGTACTTAGCAAATACTTGATATTCTTACTTATGATTTTAATAGTGTCATTTGGTGAGCGATACGATCGATATTTAGCATCGCGCACCCTATGATTGATATCGGATTATTGATAGTCAATGACAAGGTCCAAACCCGAAAGAATTCGAACAGCAAAAACGTAAATAAATATAAACCATTTGTGAAGTACGAAAATCAAAATATCACAGTTAATGAGTTATAAAGTTCTGATATGTTAAAGGCACTGGTTCACGATTTTTGATAAAAATATTTTTCATTTAATGTTGATTTTGTAATATAAAGCATCTTAATTTTGCATAGTCACAAATTTTAACTTTTAGATGACACATTTTACCCCACAAATGCTTCAAAGGCGAACGATATAATAATTCTTTTGAAAATTTTGTAAACAATAACATACCACAGTATTTGTTTACAAAACAAATAATAAACTCTCTAAAATGAGCTGTGATAATATATACATGTAACCATCAAGTGTTCTGAATTTTCATGTATAAAGAAAGTGGAATTATTAGTAAAATAACAAATCACAAAGTAATGAGGACGTGTACTGAAATGTTTAAAATTGTGAATATCAAATCATCTTGTTGATCATTTATTGCATACGTTGAGGATCATACATACAGTATAAGAGGAAAAATAAAGATAGATCTGAATCAACATTAACAGAAAGTCCAGGGGAAAGTCCTACACAACTAACTAAAAACCCAGTCAGCACCATTACCTCAATGTCCAAACGATCAGTCAATGTCTACGGTGATTCAGAAACGGAACTGCTTGGAATTTATCAGAGTATGGCAGTTTGAGTAGAATGTAAGTCATAAATAATATAATAAAATTTATATTGCGCCTTATAGGAAACAGGTGCTTTACAAAGGTAAGAAGACGAATATATAACACAATGAAACACAATTAAATGACATATGTAAAATTATCAAAATAAAACTCTATAACACTATAATTAGATCAATAGCTAGGGTTTTTTTTTATGTCGAGCACCATGCAAAGTATTAGAAATCAACGAAATAAAACATTAAGATTTAAATCTTAAAAATGGTTATTGACAAACACTTGTACTGTGTACGAAGCTTAAAATTCAATGAAAGCAGTTTTTAAAAATGTGGGTTTTTAACAGGTTTTTTTTTTAAGTTAATGTTTTTGGAAGCTTTAACATGTGGAGAAGGTTATTCCTCAAACTGCCTACACCCAACTAAACATACGTTCTCCAAAGACTTTGTACTAATTTTCTGTAAGGGACACAACTATAACCCACACTGTTATAGTGGCTGACATCCTTAACAAATTCATATTAGGGATGGATTTTATGGCAGAGAATAAATGGCACAGAAGTTCCTTATTTGTAACATGAAAATATGGATATCTCTGCAATAGTGCATGCAAAATAATACTCGAAGAGGAGTTAGATATTCTTCCCAATAGTGAGTTTATTCCTCAGGGGAAAGTAGAAAATCCAGTATTTCATGGATTGGGGGCGATTATTGAGCCCACCGAAAAATCCATAGATAAACATGAATTACTAATCCCAAAAACCTTAGTGAATGTAAATGGAGATAAAGTCCCCATACGCTATTTGAATCTGAACAATTTTAGCCACTATTGAAAGGGTGCAATATATATATAAGACAAACAAGGCAACAAGTAACCAATGCACAATCACCAAGGTTTCTGAAACCACATTGCCAGCACATTTAGAACAGATTATGCAAAAGCTCCCTGAAAACATAAGTGTGGACAAAAAACAAAAACTAGAAAACTTATTAAAAGAATTTCAATGTACTTTTTCACAGGGTTCCTCTGATATAGGTTTGACTGGTTTAGTAGAACACAAAATTGCTATAAAAAGGAGTAATAGAAACTTCTGATAGTCCATAGAGTTCCCCTGTTGCTCTGGTGAAAAAGAAAGATGGGTCAATCAGATTCTGTATTGATTACCGAAAACTTAATGATATTACACTAAAAGACAGTTACCCAATACCTCGTATTGATACCACATTAGATGCTCTATCTGGGTCAAAATGGTTCTCCACCATAGACTTGAAAAGTGTATACTGGCAAGTGAAAATGGCACCTGAGGATATACCAAAAACTGCATTTTCTATCCCTGGTGGCGGGCACTGGCAATTCCTAAGTATGCCTTTTGGTCTCTGCAATGCAGGGGCCACATTCGAGAGACTTATGGAAAAAGTTCTCTCAAACCTTTCATGGAAATATGTTTAGTCTATTTGGATGATATAATAATCCTCTCAAAAACATTTGATGAACATATAAATAACCTTAGGGAAGTTTTTCTAAGATTACAGAAAGCAATTTTGAAAATGAACACTAAGAAATGCACCTTTTTACAAATGGAGGTCGCATTCTTAGGCCACATTGTCAATGAAAAGGGAATTGCCACTGACCCCTCCAAAACTTAGGCTGTGGACACATTGCCAATCCCTAAAACTATAAAAGAAGTAAGAAGTTTTCTGGGGTTGTGTGCTCCTATTATAGGATATTTGTACACAAGTTTGCAGACATAGCCAGACCTCTACACAAATTTACAGAAGTAAATAAAAAGTTGATGTAGGGAGAAGACTATCAAACATCCTTTGACAAACTCAAAAGAGAGCTAACGAGCTCAGATGTTCTGTAGAACCCCAATGATGAGGACCAATTCATTTTAGATACAGATGCCTCAAATTTTGGGTTGGGTGCAGTACTATGTAAGGTGAAGATAACGAACAGTGATCAATCTCACAACTGCTACAAGCAATACGAAATAGATAGTATAGATAGAAACACGGACCCCTGGACACACCAGAGGTGAGATCAGGTGTCTAGGAGGAGCAAGCATCCCCTGTTGACCGGTCACACCCGCCGTGAGCCCTATATCCTGACCAGGGTAAACGGAGTTATCCGCAGTCAAAATTAGTGTGCCAAGAACGGCTTAACAATCGGTATGAAACACGCCAGACAGCATTTTACCCAATGCGAGGTTGTACTGACGAACTAGATCGTTATAACGACCATAGAATTTGCGAAATGCTGACTTCAATCGAGACTGTTGAAACCCCTGTACCATCATCTTGTTTGTCAGTAGCTTACCTCGATTTAAAAACTGACTATACGCAGAACAAGCTCTTGCATATCGAATCAGTTGAGATATATAAACACCACATGCAGGTGATAATGGAATATTGCTACATAAATATGTGAAGTTGACAAAGGAGAAGCTGAAATCATCCTGTTTGTCATACAGTTGAGTTGTCAGTTTGCCGTTAATGTCAATAAAATATCTAAGTATGAAGCAGAAGTGGACGACTCTGTGGTGTCCTTTATTTCGAGCTCACAGGGATATATCAAATCAACATATGAATGAAAGTTATTATTGTTAATAGACAAAACGTCATCGATATATCTAAATGTCGAATTGAAGGCCACAGCGAGAGATTTTTTCTCGCGTAGAAGTTTTTGAATAAATTCACTGTCTCAAGAACAAAATGGGGTTGTCAAGGTCATTAAATATTTCAGTAAAACATTCAGGGCCACAGAGAGTAGATATTGTGTAACAAGAAGGGAACTGTTGGCCATTATAAAGACAATCAAACATTTCCATCATTATTTGTATGGAAAAACTTTCAGAGTGAGAACGGACCATGGGTCATTGACCTGGCTGTTGAACTTCAAGAATCCTGAAGGGCAACTAGCTCGGTGGTTAGATTCACTATCATCATACGATTTCACAATAATGCAGATGCTCTATCCCGCAGACCATGCATAGATACACCTTGTAAAGATTGTGACAAGGCAGAAGACAAGTATCTTATGGGAGAATAGAGACTAATGGCAATATTCAGGCTAAACGCATACCTGAAACATGCTCTGTGGCTACAAGGTCAAGTTAGCTTGGCAAGTCCATAGTATCATCATCTCTTGATTCTACAAAACACAAATTTGAATCATCAGGTGAATGATGAATGAAAGAAATACAGTACAATGACCCAAACTTTAAAAAAGTGATTGATTGGGTACAGTTAGGTAAGAAATTTTCTTGGGAAGAAATCTCAAGTACAAGCGAGACTTGTAAAGACTATTGGGTAAGATATGACTCTCTCATAATTAAGAATGCTATTTTATACCATAAATGGGAAGATGTAAACCCTAAGCTTCAAGTAGTCCTTCCTCTATCCAAAGTCCTAAAAAAAATTGAGCGAGATCCACGATGGACTCATTGGAGGTCATTTTAGTTTTAAGAAAACACTTTCCAAAGCCAGAGACAAGTATTTCTGGCAAAGAATGCCAAGTGATATCAAGCAATATTGCAAAACCTGTGATAAGTGTGCATCACAAAAGTATCCCAATAAACTCCCGAAAGCTCCTCTACAAATCTATAATGTGGGAGTCCCAATGGAACGTTGGGCACTAGACATCCTTGGGCCACTTCCTATCACCCACAAGAAGAACTCTTATCTTCTAGTTGTGGGTGACTACTTTACTAAATGGACAGATGTCATCCCTATAAAGAACAAAACGTCCATTACCATTGCACAAAAACTCCTTCAATACATAATACCCATATTTGGAGTGCCGATGCAACTACACTCTGACTATGGTCAACTGTTTGAATCAGAAGTGTTCCGAGAGTTGTACAGGTTGTTGGGCATAGAAAAAACGAGAACCACTCCCTATCGCCCACAATCTGGGATGATAGAGAGAGTCAACCGTACAATTGAGAATATGCTCTCTGTATTTGTTGATAAAAATCAAAAGAATTGGGATGAATTAGTACCCATGCGCATGCTGGCTTACCGTTCCTCTGTCCATGTATCAACAGGAATCAGCCCGAACGAAATGGTCTTTGGTCGTCCACTTATATTACCAATCAATTTAGTACTCGGACGAACTGACCCTGAAAAACTGAGTACATGTATATTCAAAATTTAACTGAAAATTAACTAGAATTCATGAGTTTGCTAGAAGTAAACTTTTATTAAATTCCCAAACGATGCTTCGGGAATATAATACAAACATTCAGAAAAAGCTTTACAAAGTAGGTGATGCAGTATGGGTGCACTACCCAAATCAAAACTTGGGGTTATCGAAGAATTGACACCCAAATCGACGGGACCTTATATGGTCACAAAGAAAACAAATGATATTCTGTACAAAATACAAAAAAAAATCCCAAACATAAAGGGATAATAATTCACCACAATCGAATGAAAATTTATGCAGGGAAAAATAGACTCAAATGGTTCATGCATGGAAACTCTCAGATCTAAGTTTCATTCATCAATGTCTTCTTAACTATTGATAATATTCCTTTACAACTATCCATAACCCAAACAACCAATCAACCCAGGTCATTTCATTATTAATTAGATCCAACGTTTCAAATGTGTACTTTGCAACGGAAGGGAATTCACCCATCAGAGCCATGCAGAACGGTATATCACCTCAATACATTCAGGATGTACATACCAATGTTCCGTATGCCATGTTCTTCTTACACGCAGGGATCAAAAGCACGGCTGTAAGGATTATCAACTCAAGTTCATAAAAAATCGAACATGCAATTCGGAGAAACAGAAAAACAAGAGTTCTTAGACTTTCAGCGCATATGAGCAAGTTTTGTGGAACCCTTTATGAAGAAGGAGATACCCAACTTCAATGTGAAGCCAAAAGCGAAGAGAGCTCTGTACCTGGACAAACCGCCTAATCCCAGAAAAAACAAAAGACTGCAACAGCAAAGAAAACTACCACCTCACTGAAAAACCTTGTTCCACCAGCAGTCACAGAGAACCGGGATCCATCCCTAAGCATAACTGTCTCCAACTTTAAGACTCCAAAGGATGCACCACCACATGCCAAAAACATCGCCACACTTCGTTAGGAAGCACACCCTTTGGAACCACTCACACCGTTACCATCATCTTTAAAGTTATCAGTATCAAGCAGCTCTGCATCTTCCTCTTCCTCCTCAACTCCTGCCAGAGCATCTACAACGTAGACTTAGATGAATCATCGCCCACTTACAAAGTAAAAGAAAAGGAGACCGCTCCAAAATATGTGCCATCACCTATCGACAAAGAAGCAACAAAACTGCAGGGCATGACATTGCAACAAAATCAAAGACTGATACTAAACATCGGTGGGAAGAGGTTCGAAACTAGCACACCAACACTACTGTCTGACCCCAGTTCGATTCTAGCGGTTATGGTGCAACCAGATTCCCCAATGAAGCCATACGATGTAAATGGAATATACCCGTACTTTGTGGATCGTAATCCCCGCTACTTTGATTTTATTTTAGACTATTTACGATCACCAGAATGTATTGGCCAAATCTTACCCAATGAGAAGGTGTTGCTAAGATAACTGCGTGTGGAGGCTTCGTTCTATGGACTTTCGGGTTTGGTGTTGGCCATCGAGAAGAAAGCAAGCGTAGGAAATTCTCTGTGGGAGGAATGAAGACACTTAAATATCATACCTGGGGAAGGAACTTGAATACACATAGATATAAACTGATACATAGTGTGTTTAACGTTATTATTCATTTCATGTTTTTAACTTTACTTGTACATATGTTACCATTGCTGTTACTATTTATGTGGATTATTCCTATTCAAAGTATTGTGATAACATTAATATTATCATGTAAATTGCACATCTTATATATCATGTACATAAATGAATATTACCTCCTTCAAATTAGGGCTGTACATAACTCACATTCGAGGACGAATGCCTTTAACGAAGAAGGGGGTAGTGTTACGAACCTGCAAATTCGTAGACTCCCCGAGTATTACTGCATAACGTATACCCAGACATTTACGTTCCCAAATTCCTCAATCGGGATCGTAAGACAGAGTATCAAACATGTCTAATGCGACATTTACATGGGTATTTTATGAATTAATACTTTTTATACTATGATAGCACATTCATACTTGCAACAATTAAGTTATTTAACAAACCTACATCAAAATACGCGCTTCTGATCATCGGCCCTTCACAATCAAGGCATATTGTCGGTTTGGGTAAACAGGCTAAATCGCGGGAAATAGTGGCGGATCTACGACGTCATTCTCAAAGTAACGTAATTGCGGTAGGGTATAAATACGACGATCAGCAGACGCTAAGCAGATTCTCTTAGGTTTCTCTTCAATGACCATTTCGATCAAGAAGCAAAGAAAACATGCACTCCACTGGAGATCGTGAAGCTAGATGGGTAACCATATATTGATTCAATGTTTATGACTGTATGGGTACTGATGCCTATAATTCTAATATTACCCATCATGTTGGGTATGGTAAAATTTATGGGTAACCCATTTATGCTGTTATAGCCATTCTGACAAACGTATTTTATTTATCATAGCTATTGTATAACATGGGTAAATCCTTTGATTTATTTAATAATAAATGAATTATTTCTATCTTGATTATCTTATATTTATATTGCAAATCACATTTTCCTCTATGAAACAACCAATTTCAGCGCGCGACACAATCCGTTCACATTGACTATGAACGGATTATGTACTAGCTTAAAACACGCGACTGAGAGAGCGTGATGGTTGAAAAAAAAAAAAGAACATCTGTTACAAAGTTCTCGCAAGTCACACCTTTGGATTAAGATTGTAAACTTACGTGGATTATCATCCCAATCTTGCGGTCTCCTACCTCCAAAATACAGTGCACCTTGCAATGTTGATAAAAGGCAGGGTGAGACTAAATGTGACGTCCTGTCTGTGTTGACGTACGTCACAATAACTGCTGTGACAGAGGCTAGGAGTTCGTTTTTTGCAACAAAATAGAAGCAATGTAAACAAACGGTGTTTTAGTAAATAAATATAAATATAAGAAATGAATATCATTTTTTGAGTTGTTCATGGTCAATATGAACCGATTTGGATTTGAGGCAAATTCTCTGTGAATCGCTAGCGCGATTGACAGAATTTGCCTCAAATCCAAATCCGTTCATACTGACCATGAACAGCTCAAAAGTGATATTCATTTCTTAAATATATATACTTAAATATATATATACTTATATATATATATATATATATATATATATATATATATATATATATGCATGCACGAGGGTTGTCCATAAAGTTTGAGAATACGTGAGATTATTTTTTCCCCTGATCACCCGTTGTCCATCGTCCGTCTGTCTATGAACTTTTCATATTTTTTTTTTTTACAAAAATTTCTTTTCTTCTCCAGAACCACTGGGCCAATTTCAACCAAACTTGGTACAAATCATCAATGGGCGAAGCGAATTCAAGTTTGTTTAAATAAAATGGCCATGTCCCCCTTCAAAAGGGAGAAGGGGCCTCCGTGGGCGAGTCGTTAGAACATCGTGCTCAAAATCACACGGCCTCTCACCTCTGTCGGCGCGGGTTCGAATCCCGCTCGCGCCGGTAAGTGAGAAAGTTTCCCAGTTTACATGCGGAAGGTCGGTGGTCTCTTCCCAGGTACTTTGTATCTGGGATCTCTCTTCCACCATAAAACCTGGGCGCCACCAGATAACTGAAAAATTGTTGAGAGTTGTGGAAAACATCAATCAATCAATGGGGAGATAATTAAAAAAAAAAATGCAAAAAATTGGGTGGGGTCATTCAAACTCTTCTCAAGAACCACTGGGCCAGAAAAGTGCAAATTTAAACGTAAGCTTCCTGACAAGTTCATATTTAAATTTGTGTAATTCACACTCCCTGGAGGTAGGATGGGGACACAATAGGGGATTACAGTTTAATATGCTGATATATATGAAAAATATCTCTTGAAGTATCTAAGCTAGGCTTTCATATTTTGGACAAACCTCGTATGTGCTTACAGTATATCTTTATACCGGTAATATAAAAATTGTGGTGGTTTTTTATTTTATAAAAAAGAACGATAACCTAGGTTTCATGATAAATTAGTTTGTATTAAGTTTCAGTGAATGGTGATCCACAAGCATCCATTTCAGTGATTACTGAGGAAGATGGATTCCTGCAGGCTTTGATCCTTGTGACAGGGCAGATGAAATCAATGTTCTCCAAATTTCCAGAGGTGCTGTTTATAGATGGTACTCACTGCACAAACAAACTTCGCTTGCCATTATATACCTTTATTGGAGAAGATGGTAATGGTCAACGCCAGCCTGTAGCCTACAGCTTTGTAGCCAATGTGAAGAAAACAACAATACAAACATCACTTATTCAGGTAAAGATCATAAACCCGGAGAAAGTTGTAGTGGTTCTTGATAAAGACTTGAGTGACATTCCCAGCATTAAATCAACTGTGCCAGATGCTTTAATTAAAATTCGCAAATTCCATGTTTTCCAGGCAATGTTGAGTGAAATACGGAAAATCCCCACGTCAGAATCTGAAAGACACCAATTAATTACATTATGCAAAAAGTGGACCTATTCAAGAACAGAACAGGCATTTACATACATTCTTTCCAGCATTACTTGACAAACACCAACACAGTACATGGCATACATGAATATTGATTGATTGAATATTGTTTAACGTCCCTCTCGAGAAGTTTTCACTCATATGGAGACGTCACCACTGCCGGTGAAGGGCTGCAAAATTTAGGCCTATGCTCGGTGCTTACGGCCTTTGAGCAGGGAGGGTTCTTTATCGTGCCACACCTGCTGTGACACGGGACCTCGGTTTTTGATGTCTCATACGAAGGACCACCCCATTTAGTCGCCTCTTACGACAAGCAATGGGTACTGAGAACCTACGCTAACCTGGGTCCGATATTTTAACTACCAGGCTAAAAAGAAAAATAGAAGAAAAAACAACATAAATAAAAACCTGGAAAACGTCAGTTGTTTCAGACAAATTTTAAAATAACAAGGAGCAGGAAATTTGGGAATGTGTTTGGTTTTTAATGTTTTTTTTAAAAAAGGTACTGATTCACGATTTCCTTCGAAATTTTGTGTTTCACTCTTAATGATTAAAATCTACTGTCTTATGTGTTTAAGGTGCCTCACTAAACCCTGAAATAGTTTCTCAAATCAGTACAAATTGATTTAATCATAAAAGATAGTTTTATGATAAAATATAATTAGTATATATGTCAAAAGGGCAGAAAATATGAAAATTTGGATAAAAACATGACTTTCAAAAAAATATTTCAACATATGAAGAAAAGACTGGCGGATTTGAACTCGAGATATGCGGTACACCAGCCCAATGCTTTAATAATCACCGAGCTACGAAAAAAGACAAACAAATTGATCGATACAAATAATTGAACAAAAGATTCAACTCGCTATCTTGTAACGTAGTGTCATACAGAGATCTTTAGTGTAGCTTTAGTTTTAGTGTAGTGAGTTACCTTAAACGGTTTCACAAAAAATTAAGGTTATACATGTGATTGTACATTATTATAGAAACTCATGTTAGATTGATTGATTGTAGCTTAACGTCTCGCTCGAGAATTTTTCACTCATGTGGAGACGTCATCAAGACCAGTGAAGGGTTTCAAAGTTAGGCCTATGCTCTGTGCTTATGGCCATTGAGCAGTAAGGGGTCTTTTGCGTGCCACACCTACTGTGACACGGGTCACCCGTTTTTAAGGTCATCTCCGAGGACCCGTGACATTCACACCTTATGCCGAGTGTTTGGCGATGGAACGACTTAGGTCTGTCGCGGCCGGGATTCGAACCCCAAGCCTTCCGCATGCGGGGCGAACGCTCTAACCATTCGGCCACCGCAGCGGTATGTTAGAGAGTATGTTATTTGTTTTGTAAACAAAGATTGCGGTATATGTTCGTTTACGAAGTTTTTAAAAGAAATGGATATCGGTTTTAGTTTATAATATATATATATATATATATATATATATATATATATATATAGGATAGCCTCGGCCTTTATTATTGCCTTCAGAAGGTCAAATATCTGGTTGTCAACATGAAATAAATTATATTTTGAAGCTTAAAATCAAACATGAAAAAAAAAAAAATTTTCTTCAAAACAAGAGGCCCACATGCCTTATCGGTCACCTGAGAATCAGTGAAAAATTATCACTACTTCCAAGTGCTATGAAATGTAGAAAACAATTCCTGTTCTGAATATCTAAGCTAAATTTAAACATTCAGCAAAAGTATTTAAAACAATATGTGCTCTTACAACTTCAATGCCCTCATAAGTGCAAACACTGATGAAAGGCTTCACATAATATAATAGGTGTACATGTGCTAGCATTAAAACATTAAAAGATGAAAGGTGAAGATAACGAACAGTGATCAATCTCACAACTCCTATAGGCAATACAAAATAGATAGTTGGGCAAACACGGACCCCTGGACACAACAGAAGTGGGATCAGGTGCCTAGGAGGAGTAAGCACCCTCTAAATTATGACAAAATTGGATCCATCTGTCCAGATTCAAAACCCTGGGTTGTGAAATTCACTATTCTTTGTACATCCTTTTTTAATACAGTATCAGCAAACTTACACATAAACACTATATCTAAGCTAGGACCAATCCTGGGGTCAAGATCCTTACCCCGGGGATCATGAAATTTACAATTTTGGTGGAAGCCTTCCTGCCATACATCTTAATAGATTTAGTTTTTCTTAAACATGTGCGGTTCTAGAGAAGAAGATATTGGACAATCGGTCAATTTTGGGCAGTTTTTGCCCCGTCTCTAAGGTCCCAGGGGTGCAGGAATCCTGACATATATAATTTATGTCCCCCTTATCCCAAAGATTCTTCATACCAAATTTGTAAAGAATTGGTATAATAGTTATCAAGAAGAAGTTAAAAATGACTATTGTTCACACATTTAATAACTGACCATTTTGGCCCCATCCTGATACCAAAACCCCTACCTCTAGGATCATCAAATTTACAATTTTGGTAAAGGACTACCTGCTCTTTCTAAATAATTATCTATTAAATTTCAATTTAGTATCAATAGTACTAAAGTAAATGTTATGTAAGTCTTTTACACATAAACACTATATAGTAAGTTTGGCCCCGCCAGAACCCCGGGGATAATGAAATTCATCATTTTGATAGAGGCCTTCCTGCATTTAGATTTTCTTAAACATATGCGATTCTAGAAAACAAGATGTTTGAAAATTGGTGAATTTTGGGCAGTTTTTGCCCCGCCCCCAGGGGTGCAGGAGTCCTCAAATTTACAATTGATGTCGCCCTTGTCCCAAACATGCTTCATACCAAATTGAAAAGAATAAGAATGATAGTTATCGAGAAGAAGTTAAAAATGTATATTATTCATACATTTAATAACTGACTATTTTGGCCCCACCCTGATACCAAAACTTCTACCTCTGGGATCATCAAATTTACAATTTTGGTAAAAGACTACATGTACATGTTCTTTCTAAATATCCATTTAGTTTCAATTTAGTATCAATAGAACTAAAGAAGATGTTATTTAAGTGTTTTACCCATAAGCACTATATAACAAGTTTGGTCCCGCCCTGGGGTCAGAGCTCCTACTCTCGGGATCATGACATTTACAATTTTGGTAGAGGCCTTCCTGCTCGACATCACCATTTATTTGGTTTTTCTTACATGTGCAGTTCTTGAGGAAATGATTTTTAAAAATTGGTCAATTTGGGGCAGTATTTGCCCCGCCCTTAAGGCCCCAGGGGTGCTGGAGTCATGAAATTTACCATTTATATCCGCCTTGTCCAAAAGATACTTCATACCAAATTTGAAAAGAATTGGACTGGTAGTTATCAAGAAGTTTAAAATGTGCAATTGTTAACACATGGCGGACGACGACAGACTACAACCAATACGGGACTTTCGAGATACGGATCCACTCGACTTTTATCGCACGTTGAACGTCATTTGTAGGGCATGTCACTTCCGGATTACAATAACAACTAAGTAAACAAGCATGGAATTCTTCAATTGCTACCAAATTCCTGCATTTAAATGCTATCTTTGAAAGAAAGGAATTACTACAGCCATTTTATAGGAAAATGCATTTGATTAAAATATGGGAGTTGGCGAGAGAAATAAATCTAGGGAATATCTTGAGGATATCGGTAAAACCTCACGCCTTACATCTAATGATACGCGTCTAAATGCACCTTTTCCCCGCCATCTAATTTACACTAAGCACCAATAGTGACTCGGATCGTCATCGTGGGACTGCGCATAACTCTTTACGGACCGTCTGCTAGCGAAACACCATTTGTATCGTTGTCAACTTTGCCCTACAATTGGTTATTATCACGTGACCGTGGTGTGTAAATGTCAAATATAATCGGTCGTTCCGGCACATCCCGAAAGTTCCGTATTGCAATAGGTCACCTGAGTTTACTCTTTACTCAGGTTACCTAAAACATGAACCAATCCCTTCAACTCTTTTCGGAGACATTGCCAAAATACAATATGCATATTTCGTATTTAAACAAAAGTACCAGAAAAGAGTAAATATATGATTCGGTGCAGAATTAGCAAAATATTAAATATTAAATACAACCTCGCATTGGGTCAAATGCTGTCTGACGTGTTTCATACCGATTGTTAAGCCGTTCTTGGCACACTGATTTGACTGCGGATAACTCCGTTTACCTGATCAGGATATGGGGCTCACGGCGGGTGTGACCGGTCAACAGGGGATGCTTACTCCTCCTAGGCACCTGATCCCACCTTTGGTGTGTCCAGGGGTCCGTGTTTGCCCAACTATCTATTTTGTATTGCTTGTAGGAGTTATGAGATTGATCACTGTTCGTTATCTTCACCTTGCATATATAGCTCTTCAGAGGGGTGACCTCCACGTGACAATTAACTTACGGCTAACAACCCCAATATCTATTTTATTGATTCTTCCACGAAATTATATATGAATTATGTTAATTTAATGCGACGAACAAAGAGCTACATTTTGCAGCCCTTCACCGGCAATGGTGACCTCTCCATATGAGTCAAAGATTTTCGAGAGGGGCATTAAACAATATTTAATCCGACAGACCTTAGTCGTTAAAATAGGTAGTGACAGTTCGGCATCAGGTGTTAATGTCATGGGTCCTCTGAGATGACCTTAAAAACGGATGTCCCGTGTCATAGTACAATGTAGGTGTGGCACACTAAAGAACTCTCACTGTTCAATGGCCGCCAGCGCCGAGCAAAGGCCTAAATTTGAAGCCCTTCATCAGTAATGGTGATGTCTCCATATGAGTGAAAGATTCTCGAGAGGGGCGTTAAACAATATGTAATCGATCAATAAACACTTTGCACGACCGATGAATTAAAGACTAGACTTTTTGACAACATTGACGGTTACTTCAACACAAATGGGGGGGGGGGGGGGGTTCTAAAATGTCAATGGCCCGTCATCTCTAATGAAAGTTCCTATAATGAATGTTAATATCAGATTCTTAACTGAAGTTTCAGGAATTAAGTCTTGTTTTCCTTTTTCACCATACACACTTAGTTTTTCAACGTGTAGTGGCAGTAGTGCTGTATGCTATGATATGAGAGAAAGGAGGGGGCAGACATGTTTTACAAACATCTCTTGCTTGGTATCGTAGTTACATTTTGTTTTGTATTAACGTCCCTTGTTCCGTCACCGGAATTATTTATCCGGATTTTGATTTTTAGTTCTTTCCGATCTGATGTTTTCAGAACGTAGTACAAACGTTATATGCAGCATGTGCTCCTGAGCACTCGCGTATCTGTTTACCTGTATAAAATGTAGATCTTCAGTGTCTTGTTCACTTGAAACTGTTCCTGCACAGCGTAAGTGTTTATCTAGATGTTTTTTATTTAGATTGCAAAGTTATGGAAACTTGTTTACCTATTCAGTTTTGCATATGTATACTAGGTTGTGGATCAGAGAAATTTCGGGATAAATATGAAAGGAACTGTTATTGTGAAATTATCTGGATTTTTTGTAATGCTATCATACTAGCATTTCTTGAAGTATTTAAACAAGCCTTAAATATGAATATTTCCTGATGCATACACAATTTAGGGATTTTTATGCCATTTACATTAGCTGCAATAATGTAGCCCTCTCTGATTTTTTTTTTTTTTTTTTTTTTAAGGAGAGGGCTACAACTCCTTAGGATCTCCGTAATGGTGCAAATGCGGGAGTGATTCACTTCCGCAACATTTGCGCTCATTCTAAACATTTCCTGACTTTCTTTACGTAAATAAAATTATATTCTATGTTTCTTAGTCAATATATAAATTTACAACCTGCAACTTAAGATTTGTGAGGCTCTATTCTACCGTTTTCAACAATTTCGATGAATTCCAATTTCTCGATTCATATTTGTGCGCCATGTTTGATGTACTGAAGTTTCAACTTCCGATTGTCAAGTCATTTGCATATGCCATATAAGGTAGTATTTACATCAATGGACAAGTATGGAGGCGAAAGCTATTTCGTCGGTATTGAAAAGGTTTGAATTTAATATCAAGTTAAAAACCGAACTGCAGAGTGTAAATTCTTTCTGCAACAATATGATTTCCCTTTCTTTGTCGAAGTGGCTCGAGTAACTACATTTTCGCGCTGATTGTCAATGTTTAGGTTTTTCATTAGATCCACCTACGAGATCTCGCGATAACAAGCATGGCGGAGCAGACGAAGAATTTTGCATGCTGTACATTATATTTAATGAAAAACACCTTTATTAGACATGCCCGAGCACAAAGTTGGTACTCCTTTTGGTGTAAACAACATTTAGGACTAATACATAGAGTTTATTATCGGTTATTCATAAAATTATTTTGCACCATTACGGAGATCCTATGGAATTGTAGCCCTATCCCGAAAACGTCAGAATTAAAAAATTGGATAGGGCTACATTATTGCAGCTACATTTACATGTGTGTATGGCTGATGTTTATGATGGGGGGTTTTGTATCGATGGTATATACATAGTTTTTTTTACATGAATTTATGAATATCAGAGAAAAAGTGTATGCGCTTATATTTTCTATTATCATATTTCAATTGTTTGTTTGCTTTAACAAAATTTAAAGCGAATTGCTGTCTGAATTTAAAAAGTATGGTCACCAGTTATTGTCATAATCTTACATTGATTTGTGTATGTTTGGTTAATCTCATTTTTTGTACATGATTGAATTGTAATAGTGTGTTCTTTGTTACTTTTCAGTTTTCTTACCATTTCATCTTTACTCAATAAAGTTTTGGAGTATTTTTGACTGGTTTTACTGCAGTATTGTCTTGGACTCTCCAGACTACAGACTGTACATCCCTCTTGAGAATCTTTCACTCATATTAAGACGTCACCATTGCCGGTACAGAGCTGCGAAATTAAGAGCTATGCTCGGCACTTACGACCTTTGAACAGGGAGGGATCTTTATCGTGCCACACCTGCTGTGACACGGGACCTCGGTTTCTGCGGTATAATCCGAAGGACCGCCCCATTTAGGCGCCTATTACGACAAGCAAGGGGTATTGAGGACTTATTCTAACTCGGATTCCCACGGGATTTTTCTTAACAAAATCTTCATATTTGATATATTGTAACTCAACGCTTACTCCATACACATATACGTGAAATTGATAGAAATAACAGCTGGATTCATCAGTCCTATGACATGAATAAGAACTGCTTCATGACTTTAGTAATTTTCTCACGTGGGGTGACGGTGGCAGGGACAAACATACTATCATTTTTATTGTGAAATGAAATTCAGTCCTTAATTGCTGTGTAGCTTAATTTGACAAATACTGTGGAATGTAAATATTTCATTAAATAACAAGGAGCCTAGTAAAATGATGTTTTAATGTTACAACAAATACCAAAGAGATACAAGCTTTGGAACTATTTCACGTGGTTATAAGGGAAAATATGTAGTAGAATTCGATTGATAATTTTAAATAAAATACACTCTAGAGATGCCAGTGTTTCAATGCATACATACTTCAGGCTTTTGTGACGCATGTCACTGTTGCCTCAAAACGTCCGTCCAATTCTTTTTGGACAAGAAGTATCTGCAGCAAGCCCACATATACATCCTTACAATGCCCTCTGTAGTAGACAATAAGCTAATTATGTCAGCACGACCAAACCAATACAGAATTACAGCTAGTGCACATGTCGAAGCTTTTAGTAACAAGTCCCTGGCATAAACAAACGCATTGACTTTACAAAAAAGAAATCGTTCACCACGATCTTTCGCAATATTGTTTATACGACAAACAAGTTGAACAACATTGAGAATTGTAACAACAGAGACCGTAACCCCCGTAATGGGTTTTATTCAAAAACATACGCGAGAAGAAATCTCTTGCTGTGGCCTTCAATTCGACATTTAGATATATCGACGACGTTTTGTCTGTTAACAATGATAACTTTCATGCATATGTCGATTCGATATATCCCTGTAAGCTCGAAATAAAAGACACCACAGAGTCGTCCACTTCTGCTTCATACATATATATTTTATTGAAAGTAGACATTAACAGCAAACTGACAACTCAACTGTATGACAAACGGGATGATTTCAGCTTCTCCATCGTCAACTTCCCATATTTAAGTAGAAATATTCCATTAGCCCATGCATATGCTAATGGTGTTTGTATCTCTGAACTGAATCGATACGCAAGAGCTTGTTCTGCGTATAGTCAGTTTTTAAATCGAGGCAATCTACTGACAAACAAGTTGATGGTACAGGGATTTCAACAGTCTCGATTGAAGTCAGCATTTCGCAAATTCTATGGTCGTTATAACGATCTAGTTCATTAATACAACCTATCATTAGGTCAAATGCTGTCTGACGTGTTTCATACCGATTGTTAGGCCGTTATTGGCACACTGATTTTGACTACGGATAACTCCGTTTAACTGATCAAGATATAGGGCTCACGGCGGGTATGACCGGTCGACAGGGGATGCTTACTCCTCCTAGGCACCTGATCCCACCTCTGGTGTGTCCAGGGGTCCGTGCTTGCCCAACTATCTATTTTGTATTCCTTATAGGAGTTATGAGATTGATCACTGTTCGTTATCTTCGCCTTTCATTGATCACTGTTCGTCATCTTCACCTTTCATTCCTAACATTTCAAATATCATAGGCTCCATTAGAGTTTTATCTCCTTGTCTACTGTAAACTACTATTGGAAAGCTCTTCGCAGCTTGCTAAAAAATTGAAAACTTGTAAACACCTCATCCCTTTTGAAAATTCAAAACTGTCCACATGCATTGAAACAAAAATACACGTGCAAACAGCACCGATATGGTATTCAAAACTTATTTTGTCTTAGTTTATAACATGAAAAGAATAGTCATATGATTACTGGCAATGTAATTCTGCTTTCACCCCGTATGCTGTCAGTCAGAATTATTCTTTGGTTGATTTCTGGTTCGGAGAATGAATATACATCTCCCTATTCCGAACCATAATTTTGGAAGATCGCTTATTATGATGAACCCAAACACAAAGATCAAAATCCCTGCCCCCAAAACCGCTCCTAAGCTCTTGGCTGATGGACGTGGATCGTAGGCGCTGATTTTACGACGCAGAGCTTTGGACGTTTCATTTTTCATAATGGTTAACTTTGCTTTCAGCTCTCTAATTCGTTGTTGTAGTTTTTCTGTTTCGTTGGCTTGGATAGGTACTGCTCCTACCATTGCACATGGACACCGACATCCTAAGATTAAAAAGTTTTGTCTTATCAAATGTAACATACAATATCAGCAGTTTTCATAATTACTTTGATATCTTTTACTGATTAATACAATATCCAATATTAAAAGTTATACGATAGATCGATAGGTAATGCAACATAGCAGCTCATTAAATTTAGCGAGGCGGTATCTCGGTACACGCAGTAGCTCCCTTCGTCTAGTGACGCGGTAGATCAGTAGATTCTCAGAACATTTGGCGACACGTAGGTATAAATAATCAGTGGCTATAGTGACGCAGTAGATCAGTAGATTCTCAGAACATTTGGCGGCACGTAGGTATAAATAATCAGTGGCTATAGTGACGCAGTAGATCAGTAGATTCTCAGAACATTTGGCGACACGTAGGTATAAATAATCAGTGGCTATAGTGACGCGGTAGATCAGTAGATTCTCAGAACATTTGACGACACGTAGGTATAAATAATCAGTGGCTATAGTGACGCAGTAGATCAGTAGATTATCAGAACATTTGGCGGCACGTAGGTATAAATAATCAGTGGCTATAGTGACGCAGTAGATCAGTAGATTATCAGAACATTTGGCGGCACGTAGGTATAAATAATCAGTGGCTATAGTGACGCAGTAGGTAGAGCGTTGGTCTCTTGATCAAGAGGAGTCCAACCCCGGCCACGATATACCTAAGTCATAACAAGCATTCTGAGAGTATTGCATGGCAATATAATGAATTTATAGTCCCCTACCGGTTGCAAAAAATCACTGTACCACAACGATATTCAAAGTTCATTATATAGGTTAATGGTAAAAGGGAAAATAGGGGAACCAGGATAGGAATGGTTGGAAATCAACTACTACTCGAGTAGAGACTAGACCAGGAAAAAGACAAAATTATAATTAGGTTTAGGTCTTTAACCAAGTCAATAAACTGTGACATGTAGGTAATAATGAATAATTTACATGTAGCTATATTGTTGAATGTATTACTATGCAAGAAGTTTTAATGGGTGTAGTGCTCTTATCTACAGAGATAAGAAAGTGGGGCGTAAACTAACAATAATTCATGCTATTTTTCTAAGTCCAAGGGCCATAACTTAATGAAAAATCAACGGACTAAGACGAAATTCCAACTTAATCTGTAACTTGTTATGGCAAAGCAATGTACTAGATATCAAATGAATATCTGTAAGCACAACTCAAAAAAAAAATGTGTTTGTGAAACAAAAATGCCCCCGATAATGGTCAATTCTAAAGATGGTCAATATCACAAGGACAAATATCTTGGTACCAGTAGAAAGATCTTGTCATAAGAAATACTCATGTGCAATATAAAAGCTTTAATATAAATTTACCATTTAGAAGGTATGACGAATGTCATATTTATAAAAGGTAGGTCAAACTCCAAGGTCACAGGGTCAAACATTTTTGTTCCCACGGAAAGGTCTTGTCACAAGAAATACTCGTGTAATATATCAAAGCTCTAGCACTTCCTGTTCAAAAGTTATTAACAAGGTTGAAGTTTTCAATAAGTAGGTCAAACGTCAAGGTCACAGGCTCGAAAATGTTGGTAGCTACGGAAAGTATGAAAGCTCTACCACTTAATGTTCAAAAGTTATTAGCAAGGTTAAACTTTCCAAAAAGTAGGTCAAACTCCAAGGTCAAAGGGTCAAAACTGTTGGTACCCACGGAACGGTCTTGTCACAAAGAATACTCATGTGAAATATCAAAGCTCTAAGACTTGCTGTTCAAAAGTTATTAGCAAGGTTAAAGTTTCAGACAGAATTACAGACAGAACAAAAACAGCATGCCCCCGATCTTCGATGTAGGGGACATAAAAGTCTGGAAAACTGAAAATTCATGTTATTTTTCTAAGTCCAAGGGTCACAACTGAATGAAAAATCAACGGACCGGGACCAAATTCAAACTTAATCTGTAACTTGTTATGGCAAAACAATGTACCAAATATCAAATTAATATCTGCAAGCACAATAAAAAAAAGTCTGGAAAACTGATAATTCATGCTATTTGTCTAAGTCCAAGGGCCATAACTAAGTGACAAATCAACGGCCTGAAACGAAATTCAAACTTGATCTGTAACTTTTTATGGCAAAGCAATGTACCAAATATCAAATAAATATATGCCAAGAACAGAGAACAAGTGTGAAAAACTGGACAGACGGACGGAGCGCAAAGCTAAAGGCCCCTTCGACTTCTGCGGAAGGGGACTAAAAATAGGTACTGACCTATTCAAGCGCTCAATATCGACCAATGAAAAAAGGGCTATTCCGAAATTATGTCAACTTTCGTCCACCTTTCAGCAATCTTTTCTCAATTGAGAAGTAGTAGACGATGTTTGACGGTTGATTATAGCCGATAAATGGACTTTATTTCCAGTTCACCATGACGATGCGAGAGGTAATACCTTGACAGAGTTGCTTCTAAACGGTAGGGGTCTTATTATCACATCATATGGAACTTTTCGTCGAAATTTTCTAGCGATGCAGCTGGTAGAAAAGAAAACCAAGATGACGGCGTGATATACCTTGTGAATATTATGTTAACAGGTAGAATTTTTTTTAATTATAGATATTAAAAACGTCGAGTGTCTGTAAAGGAAACCTATGCCCTATGTATTGTGAATTTTTATTAACGTTAACATATTTGTTGGCGTGATTGCTGTAAAATTATAAAACAATATCTTTTCGGCCTTCTGCACTGTTGATAATGACGCTTCTCGAATACACTACCCGTAATTTTAACCGTTCCGAATCAAGGAAAGATAACTCATGGTTTCAGATTGGCCTACTAACTTGAGAACCAGCGGCACCGTGCATGTTGGTACGAGATAAAATCTTTACTATATAATCCCTAGTCCAAATATGTAGCACTTCACCTAAAACTGCTGACGTCTCAATATGAATCAGTTTGATATAAATAATGGATCGCTTTCCAATAACATCAGTCATTCATCATGTAATGTATGCAAAACTTATGAAACGGGCATTAAATGGGAGACAGTGTGTGCATATATTAATTGAATAAGGAAAGGTAATATTTTGAAACGTCATCAGCTTTTACTATGGTAAAAGCCCAAGTCCGTTGATCAATTACGGACTTTACCAGTGTTAAATAAACGGCTTTCGTGACATGAAATATGGCTCACGGCGGGTGTGACCCGCTTACTCCCCCTAGGCACCTGATCCCATCTCTAGTGTGTCCAGGGGTCCGTGTTTGCCTATTTTGTATTGCTTATAATAGATATACATGTAAGGCTCACGACGGGTGAGACCGGTCGACAGGGGATGATTACTCCTCTTAGGCAACTGATCCCACCTCTGGTGTGTCCAGGGGTTCGTATTTGCCTAACTCTCTACTTTGTACTGTTTATAGGAGTTATGCCATTGGTTACTGTCCGTTATCTTCACCTTCCATGTGAGATCTCGACTCTATCGGAGCCGAGACTCTCTAATGTTGAGCTCTTGGTGATGGAACAATAACGACTTATTACAGTCAATCCGGTATGTCGTAGGTTAGGTTTTCAGGGCAACAAACAAGTGCTCTACCGAATGAGTTAATCTATTACAACTTGTCCAAATGTTTGTAACTAAACATTACCAGTTATGGTCACTGACGAGATGATTATGTTTACGTTATCTGTCATCTGTTGTTTGAAGCCTCAACCCCAATTCATCCCTAACATGAAGACTGCAGCTTCTGACGTCGCTTTGTTAGGATGGGGGACCCAAATCCCCACTGTAGCTTCTGCTTCATCGTACGCATACAGCAATCCTCCGTAAGGTTCAACCTCCGTCATAACGGAGCCAAGGCCATCAAAGCGAAAATTCTTGTTAGGCCCCTCCAGCACCTCTATCTGAAATTATAGCTGAGCATTTCTTTATAATATACCAGAAATAATTGCAATCATGTATTTTTTTTAGAATTGGTAAATAATTCACGTAATTTATCGGCCCTAAATTGCCGTGAACTAATTATATACAAACATTATCATTAATGAAAAAGTGGGTCCCATCCTTAAATAGTGAATTCCATGTGAATATCTTTAAGTTTAGCTTAGATTTTAAAAGTACAAAAATGTGCAAAAGACTTGAACTCTTGTAAAAGTAAATGAACCATGACGAATTAAAGTAGAAATCAATGTGTTCTTCTACTGCAATTGCATACTGGAATGTCCAATGATTCGTGACCTTTGGAATTAGTTGACTCCGTAAACTTATTACAGATCAGGCCATAGTAGGTACTTGTACAATTTTTACTTTATTGACGCAAATCTCTTGCTGTGACCTTCAAATCTGCTTCGTACTTAGATATTTTATTTAAAATAAATATTAACGGCAAACTATCAACTCAACTTTATGACAGACTTAATGATTTCAGCTTCTCCATCGACCACTTTCCAGATCTATGTAGCAATATTCCATTATCAGCTGCATATGGTGTTTATATCTTTCAATTGATTTGATACGAACGAGCTTGTTCTGCGTATGATCAGTTTTTCAATATAGACAAGCTACTGACAAACAAATTGATGTCACAGGGGTTGAAACAGTTTCGTTTAAAGTCAGCATTTTGAAAATTCCATGGTAGTTATAATGATCTACTTTGCCAGTACAACCTATCTTTGGGTCAAACGCTGTCTGACGTGTTTAATACCGATTGTTGGGCCGTTCTTGGCACACTGATTTTGACTACGGATTACTCGGTGTACTTGATTAAGATACAGGGCTGACGTGTGACCGATCGACAAGGGATGCTTACTCCTCCTAGGCACCTGATCCCACCTTTGATATATCCAACAATCTATTTTGTTTTACTTAAAGGAGTTATGAGATTGATTACTGTTCGTTATCTTCACCTTTCATTACATGTGTGATATATTTGTTACGCATCAAGTCTATCTAGTTGAAATTATTTATTTCAATTCAAATCGAGAAAGGATTTGGAAAGGAGTATGTTTTGTGTTGGAGAGATTATATTAAATCAAAAAGTAACTAGATGCTGTCATGAGACAGTAATACCCGCACGTAAGTGTTTGCCTTTAAATGTACTCTCTGTCCAAATGGCGGATCCAGAGGGGAATCCGGGGATTGGCACCCCACCCACTCTTTCTGTGGGACATCTTTGTAGTGTTGTTTTTTGGGTTTTTTTTTAAATATGATACTGCTAATATTTGTAGGCAATTATTTTTAATGTACAAGTTGAATAAAATATTAACTAACACTGGGTGATACACGTATATTTATTTTTATCGATTCATTTTTTTCCTTCTTTTTTGTTGATTCCTGGACCCCCCCCCTTTTTTTTATATCGCTGAATCCTATAATGTATAACTAGTAAAGAAGCCACAGTGTGATTTGGCTACGTCATTGCATTCTCAGTTCCAAAAGGGGATGAAGAAGTTGACTCAGTAATTTGACAACTAGGCCTAACGCTATTAAAACAAAGTACGTACTTAAAGCCAAACCTCGATATACCAAATCTTCAAAACATGACTGAATTCATCGTTTAAACTTACATTTTCACTACATACCGTTTCGACTGCCAACCAGAGAGAGAGAGAGAGAGAGAGTCAATAACTCGAACTTCTTTCCCATTTCAAAAGAAAGAAATTGCGTTGTCCATAAAACCGACGGGGCTCATATTACTTCGCATTGGGATGGTTTTAAAGGGCAAGTGACTGTAATCGCAAATGAAAGTTCCTAGCAGAAACAACACATAAGACATGGGCGGATCCAAAAGGGGGGAGGGTCCAGGGCGTCTGGACCCCCCCCCCCCTTTGGAGAACCAAAAAGTTTAAGAAATATTCAATTTTAACGAGACTTTGAGTCCAAATGATATGAACGGTAGATACTTAAATGTATATGTACTACTAATTGCTTCATTCAAATTTATCAACACTATTATAATTATCATTCAACTCTAGGATAAATAAGACAACACACTGATAATATATTTACGATATTTTCGTCAGATGCAAGTATCGCTTTTAAAAAGAATTCTTAAAAAGTACATTTGTATATATGTAACATAAAAAAAATTGTTTAAGAAGTAGACAATTTGAAAGTGAAAAGGAAGTGCCAGGAAATGTTCAGAATGCAGGAGTTGCACCATTTACCCTACAGCTTCTGGGGGCCTAGGCCGCCCCCAGCCTACTGGGAGTAATCTCTCTCTCTCTCTCTCTCTCTCTCTCTCTCTCTCTCTCTCTCTCTCTCTCTCTCTCTCATTTCTTTGCAATATCAGAAATAGATAGCGGAGAGACGTTGTGAAAAGTATCTAAACGATCAAGTACTGGACCCCCCCCCCCCCCCTTTCCACTTCAAAAATTCCTACATCCGCTTCTGTACAAGATATACTTCACAAGAGATAGAATCCGGCAGTAACTCGAAAATCCAGGTTTTCTGCAACTCGTCGTAGTTACTTCAGTGTGTAATTTTTACGACAAGTTTAATTTTTAGTGAATTACATTCTCAAACAAATGTGATAAAAGTTGATGATCAGACATCGTCATATTCCACTTTTCCCCTCTCTAAATATAACTATGATCATTTGACCCAGCTGATGTTTTTGTGAGCAAAATATTTACGAAGGTAATGTGACCAGGGTTAAATACTAGATGATATAAAGAGAAGAAATAATGGAGTTTGAATGATATCAATGATGTTTATTTGTGTTTGAATGCATGATGGTGATCACTGTACATTGATAAAGTGGCTTTTTATAGGATCCGAAACAGTGACATGTGAGAAAGTTGGTTGGCGGGGATTTCTACTTTCACTTTTGAGGATGCAGTAAACGGACGACAGGAGGGGAAGCTGCACATTTCCTCGTTGGATGATTTGTGTACATGTGTGGACGTGGATGTCATTTCAGTGAGTTCACTTGGATTTGAGAGGCTGAGCAAAGGCACAAAGAAATTGTTTCCTGAGTATAGAGTCTGAAACGAGGATATTGCATCATTCCTGATCAGGCAAGTCTGGCTTGTTCATTTATTTTATTTATCATTTCTTTTTTTTTTCTTTTCTTTTTTTTTTTGAATTATTTTTTATTCATTTATTGGTTTACAATATTACAGAAGGTGAAATGTACATGTTTAACTATTTCTGTGTATCATGTATGTGTATTTGTTTTAATTTTTAATTTTCTTTGGGGGTGGGTGGGCTGTTATCAGTTTGTGTAGAGTGTCAGTTTTGTGTATTACTTAAAGATCAGTACCAGTGTCCTACTGTTGAACATTGGGCAGATATGTAAATTGGCACTTGGTTGGTTTATGCAGTCCTCCCTGACATTGACAGGGCTTTCCCATGGAGACTGTTTTCCAAGTTATGCTTAGAGTGTCAGTCATCTATCTGTGTCTCGCAAGTACTTGGTGCAGACAGCTATCATGCTGAACCCCGTGAAGGAAGGGGATATAGACTTCCTTTGGAATGACGTACATACTCAATGTTGCGTCGTTTGTGGAGACCCACATCTTGAAGAGTGACCTTGACTTTTGACCTTGACCCCATTTTTAAAGGTCAACCACCTAAGACTTTGTGGAGGAGAAAGTGATCTTAACCTTTGACCTTGACCCACTTTCAAGGTCATTCAAGGTCAACAATCCTAGAATATCATGCGACTACTCCTAAAGATGTAGATGGAGCTTTATGATAGAAAACGTCATTTTTCGGCCCCTATTTGCCCCCTGGGGCCAATATGAAAATTCTGAAACCTTATTGCACATCTACAGGACATTACTATTCAGCTCCTTGAATATCATGTGACTATTCCTAAAGATGTAGATGGAGTTAAAGTGACAAGCTTTGTGATAGAAAACGTCATTTTTCAGCCCCTATTTGCCCCCTAGGGCCGATATGAAATTTCCAAAACCTTATTGCACATCTACAGGACATTACTATTCAGCTCCCTAAATATCATGTGACTATTCCTAAAGATGTAGATGGAGTTTAAGTGACAAGCTTTGTGATAGAAAACGTCATTTTTCGGCCCTTATTTGCCCCCTGGGGCCAATATGAAAATTCCGAAACCTTATTGCACATCTACAGGACATTACTATTCAGCTCCTAGAATATCATGTGACTGCTCCTACAGATGTAGATGGAGTTTAAGTGACAAGCAGCTTTATGTTAGAAAATGTCATTTTTCAGGCCCTATTTGCCCCCTGGGGCCAATATGAACATTCTGAAACCTTATTGCACATCTACAGGACTTTGCTATTCAGCTCCTAGAATATCATTTGGATTGCGCTGTAAATGTGGACACAGTTTTAGTGACAACAACCGGGACAGACGGACGGACGGACGGACGGACCGGGATAAAAACAATATACCCAACGTTCATGTTCGGAAAAGATTACCAGTTTTCTACGATTCAATATCTAGAGAAGGTGGATGCCTGTGCAAAAGTATTTCTTTCAATTGTTATCCATTTTAGATGATGGAACGTATATCGATGATACATCATACTTTGAAATTGATTGACACTTTAGAATTGTGAATATAACGAACAATGATTAATCTCATAACTCTTATAAGCAATACAAAATTAAGAGTTTGGCAAACATGGACCCCTAGAAATACCACAGGTGGGATCAGGTGCCTAGGAGAAGTAAGCATCCCTTGTCAACCATTCACACCCGCCGTAGGTCTTATATCCTTTTTCTTTTCTTTCAGTCATATGGGCTACCGTTATTCCAAAACATAATCAACATAAATTTATTCAATTATATTATTATGTTTTAAGAGACATACACTTTTTTCAAATTAAGTTGGAATATATATATATAAAGCACATAAATAGCAATGGACTCTTAAATGAACATAACTGCCCTAAGTGAAGAAATATTTTCAATATAAAGCACAGAAAATTTCACTTTATTTGGATACCCACTTCCGCCCCTACCCGGGGTTGAACTCACGACCTGTGGAACCAAATATCCTAGCAGCATGTAACCAGCACGCTAGACCGCTCGACCATCTAGGCAAGTCAAACAACTTGCTTTCGATGACGATGGAATTCTCGCCACGCTGTCACACGCTACACGGTTATTGAGAATGGAAATTGGATACAGTTATTTAACGTACATTTAAGAGGATCATACATGATACACATTGCATTCGAAATATTTATATATAAAGCACATAAATAGCAATGAACTCTTAAATGAATATAACTGCCCTAAGTGAAGAAATATTTTTAATATAAAGTACGTTAAATGACTTCGCAACCCAATCCGTTTTAAGTTTGGCCTAAAGATGGGAATCTGTATCGATATAATGATACAACAGGTAAACGTCCACTGCCTTATAACTTAGTTCAAAATGTGATCACTGCCGATGGTTATGGATCACGTCTCGTTCTTCTTATCAACGGGAAATTCCCAGGCCCTTTGATTGAGGCATACGAGAAGCAAAACATGATCATACATGTCTGCAACCTGATGCACACAGATTCAACGACTGTCCACTGGCACGGTCAACATCAAAACATACAACACATAACGACGGTGTGGCATTCGTTACACAGTGTCCAATTTACTGCGTATCCACATATCTCTTTCTTTTATCACGCGCATATTGGCTATCAAAAAAGTATGGGGTTGTATGGGGGTTTTGTTATCTATTCACGAGAAAATCTATCTCAACCTCAAGAAGGCTTTGCTCTTCTTCTCCAGGATTGGAATCATAGCGACAATCCAGAGGCAATATACCAACGTATATTGAACGGTGTTTACGGTCTAACAACTCATATGAAGATAAATACCATACAAGCAGTGGATGGTGCGAATTTCAGTCGATTTCATTTTCATTCTGGAATTTTCAATGGCAAAGGTCGTTTTTATAACACTGAAATTCTAACAATGGCGCCCCTTTGGAAATTTTACCGCTTTCGAATATCAGCTACCCTGTATCCCTTCCGGGTTTTCGTTGAAGGTCATTCAGAGTTGATCATAAAAGCCTCGGATGGATATGAAATCCCGGGAGGATATGAAAATGAATCGAGAGAATTAACAGTTGAGTCCTTCATAATTCATCCAGGGGAGCGATATGGTTTTATACTAAAAACAGATCAAAAGCCCGCAACCTACTTATTGGTTGCAGAAAGCATTGAAGAAATCCAAAAAGATCTTAATGAATATCGTGTTGCAGAAGCTGTCATTCAATACAAAAATGCAGCATTCGTATATCCAAATAAGGCTATCCCCAATCCGTGTTCGAAAGAAAAACCATGTACAACATTCAATTGCCCATAATTGTACTATCATATAGAGTCAAACAGAACATGTATTACGTATGACAATGTGTACGGGAATGAAACATCGTCAGTTTTTGAAGAGGTTGATAACTGATGACACACTGTTTTTCAATTTTGCTTTTCCCGGGGAACCGGGAAATACACCTGGGTCTATCAATGGATATCAATTTGAAGTACCAGAGTATCCTATTATTTCATAACAGAAATTAACCCCAGAATGCGAGGCGTCCCTTTGTAATGCTGATTCTGTTTGCACCTATACGTATACGTTGACCTTGTCCAAAATAAAGTTTATTAATTTGTCCTGATAAATATTGGTGCTGGTCGTGGTTGGTCTCACCCAGTTCATCTTCATGGACATTATTTCTACGTATCAAAGATGGGGTTTGGTGTTTATAATAACATCACAGCAAAATTCATGACGGAAACTGACGATGTTAAATGTTTTGGTACAAAAACTATTGCAATTCTGCTTCCCGGAAAAATGATACCTGGATCAAAGATGCGTCATCAATACCAGGATTGAATACAAAATTTCCACCGAAAAAAGACACATTTATAGTCCCAACAGGTGGATATGTTGTCATTCGGTTTAAGGCCGACAATCCCGGGGCTTGGTTCTTTCACTGCCATATTGATATTCACAACACTAATGGAATGGGCATGGTTCTACTGGAAGCCAAAGACGAAAATTTCCAGTCCTGTTGGCATGTTGTCAACGAAAATATCATGTCGAAAGGTAAATCAAATAATGTAATTTTATTTTGTAAGTTTGTAAAAAAAAATATTTTTTTTCGGTTTTGTGGGTTTTTTTCACTATTTTTGTCAAAGTACATTTCATAATAGTTTCATATGTCTTCAAACAATTTTGCCCATATTTTATTTACACCTTGTGACATTATCATAATTATATAAGAATTCAAGTTCTTAAAGTTTGACACACTTAACGGATATATCAGGGTATACATGCCTGAATATTAAAGATTGACGCATTTAATGAATATTTATGATTAAGTTAAATATATTTTCTTTGCAGATTGGGAGTTAGACAACTGGGGCATTCTATTTATTGTTGCCAGTACCCTTTTTCTTATCTTCTTTGTTGCTACCATAACACTGGCATGCAAATTGTGCAAACGTAGTGATGAATATAACAAGTTATAAAATTGTACATTCTTGACAGCGTTTTCAATTCTGAGTTGTGAAATACCGAATACAATGTATATCACGTGGAAGAGAACTGAATTCATGTTTTGTTTATAAATTGCAATTTCAGATATTCTTGCTACGCACGACGTTTGTAAATGTTTGAAAATTATATTCTCTACAATGATATCATTCAACAAAATCTAAGTAGTAACCTTATTAACATGACCTCGTTTTGAAACAATTATAACATATTATTGAATATAAATCGATGATGTGAATTGAACTTAGACGTATTTGTGGGTGTCAATACAACTGTGAATTTGGTTTTTAAGGATTGTGCATAAGATCTTTTATATTTACGCAGTATGAAGGACCATTTCTTTTGCGTTCTCATTCGGAGACCCACCCCAATTAGTCGTCTCTTTTAGAATTTCTTCAAAACTTCTACATGATAAGAAAAAATCTCTTGCTGTGGCCTTCAATAGATTTATGACGCATTATCTATTACCAAAAATAATTTTTATTTATATGTCGATTCGATAGATCCCTGTGAACTCGAAATAAAAGGCACCACAGAGTCGTCCACTTCCGCTTCATACTTAGATATTTCATTGAAAGTAGATACTAATTAGTGATTAGTCTATCAAAACATAACTTTGGCACATTGATTTTGACTACGAATAGCTCAGTTTACCTGATCAAGATACATGAGTCATGGAGGATGTGACCGGTCGACAAAAGATGCTTACTCCTCCTAGGCAGCTGACCCCACCTCTGGTATATTCTGGGGTTCGTGTTTGCCCAACTTTTCATTCTGTATTGCTTATAGGAGCTATGAGATTGCTCACTGTTTGTTGTCTGCGCCTTTCCTCTTACGACAGGTTCTAACCTGGATCCTCATAATTAGTCATCTTTATTTACTTTGGTAGCGGCTATGTCAGGCGCGAATATGTGATAGCTGGACTTTTGTTTTACATATATTATTTTACATTCTCCTTAGATTTAATTCAGATTATCATTCATTCATGCACAGCGCTACTACAGTGTTTTGTGTGTATGAAAGGTGAATATAACGAACAGTGATCAATCTCCTAACTCCTATAAGCAATCCAAAATAGATTGTTGGGCTAACACGGACTCCTGGACACACCAAAGGTAGGATCAGGTGCCTAGGAGAAATACACATCCCCTGTCGACCGGTCACATCCGCCGTGAGCCCTATATCCTGATCAGGTGAACGGAGTCATCCGTATGTCACGATTGACCGGTATTCTGATCTTTCAATGCAAAGTTTTTTTGTTTTATTTTGTTTATATATATATTTATATTTACAATAAAATCATCAATGTAATACACTAAGTATAAATGATTTAGTGTCTATATCCTTTGAATCTGGCCCCATTTTGTTTCTGTTGCTCGTATGTGGATCAGTTTCCCACTTCACATGAATTTTGTTCCTAGACTCTCAATAATATGACAACCGTTCCACATGTACCACATGCTGCTAAGTCGACTTGGAGATTCCCCCACTATGACATACGGAAACTCGTTCCGCAATAAGAATCTTCCTGACCGGGAAGTAAGTAATATCCAGAGCCTCGTCTGTACCTGTCCACTACTGGCACAGGTTAATGTCGGGAACCTCGTCCTGGCATTATTGATAAGCCTAACCCGGAAACCTTAAACAATAAAGCTTACATAAGCACAATATGACAATGCCTACCATTTGGAGACTCTATACTAGATATTCTTTATCTAAAATAACATGATGGAGTTTTATGTGACTTTTGACATCATGTCAAGGCAGTAGTACATTGGCAATGGCGGGTAAGCCAGTGTCATTGACTTCATTTAATCTCCACCCCACGCCTAAACGTTAAACTCAAAGTGATTCTTGTGGTATTGGTACCATGTTACTTGTAGATCAGAATTTTGCAGTGGGTATGGGCTATCTGGTGTCAAATGAAAATACACTGCCTCACATCTAAAGCTAATGCACTTTCACCGGACCCAACTCGTTTTTCTGCCTGATTATTTGAACACATATTTTTGATTCTGGCATAACTATGGCCATCCGTAACGACTGTTTACTAACGGGAGAAACACAACCATTTCCATTTGAGCAGGATATCTATGCCATATATATGACTCAGATCTTGTAATGCATTGAACAACTGGGTTTTCTTCGTATCTATGGAAAATATAGATTTTAGCTGTCATCTCTGATTAATTATTGTACACTTTTTTTATGTTCATACCTCATCTTATTCGATGGTGTAGGTTATTATTTTTTTTTGGTTCAATAAATAAGGAAAATAAGATTCATCAGTTAATTATACAAAAGAATACTTTTATAATTTTTGTGTAACTTCCATACGAGAAATCTTTCAACTACATGTATATACTGGATAGAAAATAACAGAATTATGTTTGTTATGTGTTGTGATAGCCATTATAGTGTTAATAATGCATAATAACAATTCATTGCACGACAAAATGGTGATATTATCAAGTTTATTCGTGGCAACACATTTCTTATACATTTTGAACACACTTGAATTTTCTAGGACATCATCTACAACTGAGGTTTCACTTCAAGGCTCAGGTTCTAGGGAATTAACGTCTCCATATGAGTGAAAGATTCTCGATAGGGACGTTAAACAATATTCAATCAATCAAACAAGGGGACTGTAATAGACATACGACGAAAACAATATACCGTACAGTTCTTGTCTTCTGTACTACAGGAGTCATAGACTATACCACATATGGTTATATACTCGCAATGGTATTTTAGTTTCAACTTGTTGGACACGCTCTTTTTGTACATCAATGTATTCAGTCAGTTGTTCTACTCTTTCAAATCACGGTTATTCTCCCGATTCAATCATTTTGATAGAAATTAAGAATTTGTGAC
Organism: Ostrea edulis; assembly: GCF_947568905.1. Classification (NCBI taxonomy): domain Eukaryota; kingdom Metazoa; phylum Mollusca; class Bivalvia; order Ostreida; family Ostreidae; genus Ostrea; species Ostrea edulis. The sequence continues at coordinate 38,036,158 of NC_079164.1, forward strand.
CAGAAGAAAAAGCCATAACATATGCTTTGCAGTTTGTCATGTACACGATCTACTGGAAATTACTGTGGTCCCTAAATATATGCGAGAATTCTATTATCGCATAATTTTACGAGAAGTATTAATCGCAAAATAAAATTATCTGCCTGTATTTATATATTACTAAAATATATGTAAAAACTCTTGATCAACAGAGCATTCGCCATTCCTGTTCTCGTGATTTGACAATGACGAGTCTTGCGATATTAAGTACTCGGATAAAATAAGGAATTTACATTAAGTGCGTTTGCTTTCGGGCAAATGAAAGATGGCAGGTTAATTCAAGGATAATACGGAATGTTTGGCCGTTCTTGGCACACTGATTTTGACTACGGATAACTCCGTTTACCTGATTAAGATATAGGGCTCACGCCAGATGTGACCGGTCGGCAGGGAATGCTTTCTCCTCCTAGGCACCTGACCTGACCTCTGGTATATCCAGGGGTCCGTGTTTGCCGAACTCTTTATTTTGTATTACTTATAGGAGTCATGAGATTAATCACTGTTTGTTGTACCAAGTTTGTGTTTTATGAAGGAATGCTCTTAGCAAGTACATGAAAAAGATATATTGCAGAATATCACGTTTATTATACTCGAAAATAGTACGTGTATTGAATACTAAAAAAGCACAAACAACAAATATTATATTATACGCCATCTACAAAGCAATATGACACCCTTCATGACATGGAAAACATCGTTAAATATGAACTTATATGACACACTAAGTACTTCGAGAAATGTAAACTGAAAATTAGGTGCATTCAAACTCTATACGTCAGACATTTTACATTGGATTGTTATGCTGTAAATAACCTTTCACCTAAAATTTCTTTGCACCGTAAGTATGGAACTAACAAACGATTCTTTTGGACAAAATATTGGTGAATATATTATAATGTACTTAGAGAGCCCTAAGAGGATGCGACTTGTTCACCATGTTCAAAGTCATTAAGTTAGATTCTTTTACACCGTATTCCGGTATTCAATTTTAACTGTATACATGTATGTATGTAAGACATTCCATAATCAAATAACTCATTTTGATTACAATAGTTTTCATCATGTCCGCTTTGGTTTCCTTCCTAAGAATCAAGCAATCACAACAAAACTTACACCAATGACTGCAGACAATATCAGAACAATAACAAATTCTGTCTTTACAAAATCCCAAAACATATCCTTGGTCTATTCTGGATAATGATTCAAAGAACACCAAAGCAACAATATATCAACAAGTAACTGTAAGGTAACAAAAACCAAATTAGGACCTACTGAGTGTAGCTAACTAACAATTCTGTTATTCTCCTAAGGTATATTAACGCCACCATTATTTCCAAACCCTATGCAAAAGTAACACGGATACTATTACTAGATATTCTCTAATATACTATAAGTAAAGCCTAAATACACACATAGAACCAAGCCCAGATACCGAGTAGATGCTTAATAATGTCTGTTTGCATTTCGACATAGCCGTTAGACTTATCACAGCTGTTTCACTGTCAGAGAAGCATGTAAGCAGGGGATCGGAATGTATTTACACCCTTTGTCTCAGGTTGATTGACCTTTACTCCTTATTTCTTAACATATTATAATCTGATCAGCTTTTTTTTTTTTTTTTTATATATTTTTACGTGTATACATCACATTTTAACATTGCTATTCTAAACCATAAAAACTTAAAGGTTTTAAAAGTACTAATTATATACAGAAAAATGTTCAGACAACTATATTGTTTTCTATTTTTCAGTTCTTTTTCCTTCTCAAACGCAAGAATTGCTTGTGATTCTGTAAATATTCATCGATTTAGATACCAAATTTCTGTCAGTGTCATACAACATTAAAACGTGGTTCTTTTTTTTCTTTCTGTCGCTGATAGAAACCCTTCAGTATTCTGTACAAGTTGGTTTATCACGGCGGCCCGCCATGGTTAAATTGGTGTGTGCGTGGACCATCTTTGAAATGTTTAATTGCTTCAACTAAACATTATTTGTGAGGGCCCTGGGATATGTAATTCCCATACAGATCTTTAAACTATATATATTTAAAATATGACTAGCCAGAATTTCATCTAATGCATATAGATGTATTGATGAATGCGCTTGTACAATGAATCTCTTTTAACTTCATTTCGGTTGAGATTCTGACTTATCATATGGTCAATCATTCATAACAGGAGAATGGGAATTGCTTTTAAACGTACTTGTAAATTAGATACAAATATACTTGATTACATAGTGTACTTTGTAAATGATCATTACACAAATATGATCTGTTGTTAATATTACCAAAAATTGATTAAATAAAACTAAAAGGTCAAACACGCATTCGTGCTTTCACTTGCATGCAGTTTCCCCCACATAGTACAGTTAAAATTCAAGTAAGGAGGCGTGCCGTAATATATACAGAAATGTGTAGTATGACATCAAATAAAAAAACAGCAAAAAATCGCAACCCTTCAAAATACCATGAAACAAAATAATCAATGTTTCTAAAGTGCACGAAAGTATGACACTGCAGAAAAACTTAACATTAAACGAGTTTTTGTCCTTAATATAATCTAACACCTTGCGATATAACCAAAAAGTTATCAGTTTTTACTTGTCATCCTGACGTCATCATGATAGTCTGACGCATATCATTTGCAGTAAGTGACAGATCAACTGGGTTTTTTTTCTTATTGAATAAAAATTACAATTGAATGGAAAAATGTTTGCAGACTATTAATTTGATAGCAATGCCTCTCTTATAGAGTCACAAAAACATTTTTGATTTTTCCTGTAGGAAAGCAATGGTGCTTTATTTATTGAGAAGGGGACAGATGATTGGATGTTACAAATCGATTTATTGCAATGATATTCCTTCAATGCATCACAATAGGTTCTTTTTAAAATGAACCAGAGAAATATTGAGCTATTTGAAAAGTGCTCCAGACCTAATGAATCTTAGAAATAACTTATTTATCTTAGATTAAAATGCAGCTGACCCGTAAGAACTTTAAACATTCAATTCAATACCATGTCAACAATCATAAATCGGAATATATAAAACTCCTTAGTGGTTTTCATAGACTTTAAAGGTTGTTTAAAAGTGAAAGTGTGAATTTCAACCTCATCACCATGCAATATCTACATTTATTGATGAACTCAATATCGAAGGTATATTTGTTAAAACTACGTGACGTCAAATCATGTGATCATTCTAAATATACATATAATTGCCCTGAATATGTACATGTATTTTAGTCCATTATAATTTGATCCAATATCAGTAATGTTCCATCTGTCCTAATAAATGATTTTTTTTTAAATTTATATATTTTCGGCGAAATTTCCATTGTCCACCCTAACTATACTTTGAATGGTGAAATTTATGAAGTGGAGAGCCCTCCAGTAACTGATTACATGTATATATAACAATGCAAGCACAGAAGATATGCTACCGTTGCTACTTTCCAGATATATCATGTTCATAATTATCCAACCCTGTATGGTTATATTTACTTGACTGCTGCACAATCTTTATATGATAGCCAATTAACAACTCATACAATTTTACTAACTCGAGTTTACATGTACATTCTACCCATAAATCTTCCGATTGTCACGGACGACAGCAACACCAAATCTGGAAAAAAATATAGAGCTTGATATCATTACATAGCAACTGTATATGACAACGTAAAGTAAACAGTGGTCAATCTCAAAATTCCTGTAAAGAACACATCAATAGCACGGCAACACGGATAAGTAGGCAAACCAGAGGTGGGATCATGTGCCAAGGAATAATAAGCATTTTTATTGACAGGTCACACCCGCTGAACTTTACATCTTGATAAGGTCAATTCGTAGTCGGAATAAGAATGTAAAGAACGGACCAACAATTGGGATGAAACACACCAGACAGCATTCAACCTAACGACAGGTTGTATTTGAAAATCAGATTGTTGTAACGACCATAAAATGCGCGAAATGCTGACTTTATATGAGAGTATTGAAGCCCCTGTAACATCATATTTGCTGAATGACCGTAAGCGCAGAGCAAAGGCCTAAATGTGAAGCCCCTCACCGGCCTTGGTGACGTCTCCATTTGAGTGAAAAATTCTCTCGGGAAACGTTAAACAAGATACAATCAATCAATCATATATATTTGTCAGTAGCCCGCTTTAATTAAAAAACTTCTCATGCTCGGGCCGAGATCAACTCTCGGGGCCAATCCCAGGTCCGAGATCAACATTAGAGTGTGATATTCTATATATATCATATACCTAGTAGTGCATCAGCCCTGATACACCGATCTTGGCTAGGGTGAGACAGCTGCAAGTAGGTAGGGCTGTCTCGCCCTAAGGACCGAGATATCTCTGTCTCGGCCCGTTGTCAAGGGGCTGTCTCGCCCTCAAATTTTAAATGGCTATTTCTTCTTTAATCTTTTGAAATCTAACATAACTACATGAAAAAATGATGTTAGACACATTTTATTTTTCACGACAAAATTTAATTTAAGCAGAAAAATTAAATAAAAACGTTTTCAAAAACAGCGCTAAATTGTAGCGAGTATCTACGCAAAGGGGGGTAACCCAAGTAACAATTGTTTATTTAGAACAATAACACATTTAACTTCATTTAAAAACAATCAACGTTCTAGGCGACAGAAAACAGTAGGAGGATTATGGAGGGTGATACTGAAGCATTATTAGAAATTCCCGGTCCTAATGGAGATCAAAATGTTAATTTACGGCAATTTTGATGTAGAAAACTGCTTTAAAACGATTTCTGAAATCTAAAATCCCGAGGACTTGGCAATAAAACGAGAAAAGCAGAACCAATATCTTCCGACGTTTTTCAACGACTTATAGATGCTAAACAGATAGGAAACGGTAAAAAAAAACTTACTTCAGTATAAGGTAACATTCCCTAAGCAAATAAATAGCAGCATCAGATCTGTAAACATTCCCGTTCATAAGATGACGCCACGTAAACAAAGTTCTACAACTCTTACAAATTATATGAAATAATGAAAACGGGTGAGTTTGATAAATCCGAAAAAAGAAACAAAAATAATTCACTTAGTATTCATTAGCAAGCCCCTAGGAGCTGCTTAATAGTATATACATGTACATGAACAACACAGCGATAGATATGACGAGTTTCTCAGCAAAGCAGTTCAGTTAATTGAAACGTCCAGATTCTAGACCACATGAGGGGATGTCCATGATTAATCATCCAATTATCGTGACCAGCAATGGAATAAAGCTACAAAACCCAGACTTTAGCATGTTTCACAATGCCAATAGTACTGGAAACATAACCATTAAAGTAAACTCACTGAAGGAATAAAATAGTCAAACATCGTTGTATAGTATACCATGTATTTATGTTTGGGTCAATACACCCCCCCCCCCCCATTTTTAAAAAAAAATGTTTATCAACTTGTTGTGTTTTAGGTATATGATATAAACAATATCACACTCTAATGTTGATCTCGGACCTGGGATTGCCCCTCGAGTGATCTCGGGGCCAATCCCAGGTCCGAGATCAACATTAGAGTGTGATATTCTATATATCTCATGATTTGAATTTCGTCGCTTTTAAACTAGAAAACTACGCAAAATTTTTCATTTCAAACACATTTAAAGTCCTTTTAGGCATGCAAAGAATTGATATATAAAATTGAGATACGAGTGCAAATGAGTATTATTAATAGATAAACATTTGTATATATCTAATGATCGAGTTGAAGGCAACAACAAGATATTTTTAATACACGATATTTTTAAAGATTTGTCTTATATACAACTAACTTGAAAAATGTTCACTTGAGTCCTTATTTGGCACAGTCAGTTTTCAAAGAATAAAGAAAAAAGTTGATCGTTTTCACTCTTCCTCATCATGATTTAGATTCATACCTATGACGTATTTTCAAGGTAACTTTTACATATGTTGTCACAAAGTACACTACCAACGTTATATTCATTCTTTCATTGGGCCGAGTAGTATGACGGATTGCTCCATTTATCTGATCAAGAGAGAGAATTCGCGGCGGGTGTGACCGGTCAAAAGAGGATGATTACTCCTCCTAGGCTCCTGATCCCACCTCTGGTATTTCAAGAGGTCCGTGTTTTTTCTGCTCTCATTTGTTTTCATCCTTTATAGAATTGAGGAGATTGATCACTAATCATTACATTTACTTTTTTTCATTCTAAGAAGTATACTCATGTGGAAATTTATTTGAACAGGAAATACTTAATTTCCGAGTTGCCCAATAGTTCTTTCCCTTCGTCTCACGCATAGTGATACGCAAAACTTAATATCGTCCATACGCGGTGGGTACATATACTATACCTTTATATATTACCCAAAGGCCGATTATCAGATATCACGCAACCACCAGAACTGCAGGGACACACAACATTAGTAAGTTTACAGGTATTTAATTATAAGATAGCTCAAACAAAAATCGATAATCACCATTTTTCTTTGATTAAAATATCACTCGTGCAGAAGAGAAAATCAAAAATAATTTCACATTTAATTTAATGGACTAATTCAATTAAATGTTATTCTTGATATGGTCAGTTTAATGTGTACTAACGGCTTATATAAACAAAATTTATACTTTAATTACTTTTATCCGTATTTACATAGCTAGTCTATATATATATATATATATATATATATATATATATATATATATTGTACCCACCCAAGCGTTCAACAGAACACTGAACGTACCTCTATCGCAGAAGAGCTGATATCTCGGAAGTTGCGTATTAACAGGAACATTTTATGCATGTTATGATTCTAGTTCCTTTAAGGGGTCACTAGTATACAACAGCAACACATACCGATTACATGGCTTGAACGTATGGATGGATTTCCGTTTTGACTTGAACGTATGGATGGATTTCCGTTTTGACTTGGACGTATGGATGGATTTCCGTTTTGACTTTCTCCAAAGAACCCACATTTTGGGAATCCAGATGGAGCTGATGGGTAATTGTTTGACGCTTCCAGAAGAACCATTCCCATTCCATTGGTGTTGTGAAGGTCAATGTGGCAGTGAAAGAACCAGGCTCCAGGATTATTTGCTTTAAATCGTATAACGACGTATCCTCCCGTTGGAATTATTATGGTGTCTTTTTCTGGAGGGAAAATTGTTTTTGAACCAGGAATATTGCTGTCCCAAGCTTGATTTCTCCACTTAGCAGAATTACAATAATTTGTAGTGCTAGTTTTCATGCATTCAATGTCATCTGTTTCATCGATAAATTTGGCTGTAGTCTGATCATATTCTCCAAATCCCATTTTGTACACGAAAAAATAATGACCATGAAGATGAACTGGATGGGACCATCCTCGACCACTACCAAGATTTGTCATGACAAACTGATATACCTTCCCAAAGTCAAGATTAACAGAATATGTGCAGGAGCAGATAGAGTCATGGCGACATTTCGAGTCATCGCATTCTGTTCGCAGTTCCTTGCTTGATTCTGTGAGTATAGGTGCCACAGGCGGTACAAATGCACGTCCATTAACCGAACCTGGCGTATTTCCTGGTTCACCAGGGAAAGCAAAGTTAAAAAACAGCGTTTCAGAAACAATATCAACTTCGCTATAACGTGAATTTGATTCATTACTGTTAGCTACATCATAAGGCAGACACTGTCTGTATTCATTGGCGGGATAGTACAGATATGGACAGTTGAATGTCACACATGGTGCTCCACTGGTACAATATTTCTGATTGCTTTCTCGTGATCTAACGTATGGATAGGGGGAGGCTTCGTATTCAATTATTGCCTCTGCAGCATGATATTCATATACATTGCTAGGTAGGACTTCAATACTCTCTGCAACTAGAAGATACGAGTTTACAGTCTTTCCTGTGTACAATAAAAAATCAAATCGCTCTCCTGGATGAATGATAAACGATTCTACAGTGATTGCCTGACTTTCCTCTCCAATTCCTTTGACAATCTCAAATCCATCAGATGCTACAATCGTAATCTCCGGATGATCTTGAACATAAACGCGGAAAGGGTAAAGAGTTGCTGCACTTATCACTCGAAATCTGTTGTTTGTTTGTGGCTTTACGCGAAATATTTCAAGAGGGGCCCCATTGTGTTGAAGTACATAAGGACTCCGTGAATAAAATCTTCCTTTACCATTGATAAGACCAGAGTGAAAATGAAATCGACTAAAATTAGCGCCATCAACGGACTGTGTAGTTTCAATTCGAGTCGGTGGATTGTTTTGAAAATTGTAAATCCCATTAAGCATGCGCTGATACAAAGTTTCAGGTTCATCGTTGTGATTCCAATCCTGCAAGAGAACGGTGAATCCAACTTGTGGTTGAGAAAAGAATTTGTCCCGGGGATAAATGATAAGCCCTCCATACAAACCCATGGTACGCTGGTCTCCTATGTGTGCATGGTAGAAACTGGACCCATGTGGACTCGCAGTGAATCTGTGGGTAAATGTTTGTCCGGGCAAAATTGGACACTGGCTTATAAAGGCTACACCATCAGCATGCGGTGTCCCACGCTGATGCATCCCGTGAAAATGTAACGTTGTCGAATCAGTATGCATCAAGTTTCTAACATGGATTATCATTTGCTGGTTTTCGTAAGCTTCTATGGTTGGTCCAGGAAATTTATCATTAATTGCTATGACAAGGCGGGATCCATATCCATCTGTCGTTATAATGTCACTGATGACGGAATCTGACAAAGGGTTGAGTCTGCTTGTATCGTTATAGTAGTAAAGCTTACCATCAGATGGAACAACTAGTAATTGATCTTTTGTTGTCATTGTCAACCTGTGATCAATGGTGAGAGAGCATTCGCATGTAGCATCAGATTCTCTACATGTATCAAACTTACAGGTGGGACCCTCCTCTGGAGTTTTCCAGTATCCTTGAACCAAGACGATACATACAAGCAGCGTTGCCAAAGAAACACACCGAGTGCTATGCTTTAGATTCATGCTTCGATCTGAAAGAATTGATTCAATTAAATGAGAAAGGAAATGTGATTAGGAAAGTGATTTATTTCTACTAAATTATAGATACATTGCACATTCGGACCCATGTTGCATGTACTGTTTAAACATAAACGCAATCAGACACAATGACAGATTACAAAACATGCAAGCATTTTTCAAGTTAATGAACCATTTCATATTGTCCCATACATGTTTGGGATTTCCATATTTCGTATAAAGCACCTGAAGTATGGATACTCCTCCTTCTGATTTTTTTTTGTAGCGATGATTTCAAAATGAGTGAATTCCCTGCCTAACTCATCCCAATTTCGATTTATATAATCGTTTCAAGCTTTTGGTAAATTTCAGAGATTTACCTTTTACCGGTATAATAAAATACACAAGGTACGAAACAAAAAATTGTATATAAACAGGGGTTTCTGGCTTCAGGGCACATTTTGCAAGTAATGGGATGAGATAGACAAGGAATCAACACATTTCGGAGAAATGGCCGCAAAATCAAAATCAGAAGAGGGAGGTGTAGTAGTATCCATACTTCAGGTGCCTGTGGTACGAGATAGGACACAGTTCTCTGAATAAAACATAATGGATATAACTCGATGCGTCTTCATTGCTAGGTATCTATCGCACTCGAACCATTTAGCTTACGTGGATATCATTATATCCAATATGCATTATTAATGTCAGTATTTCATTTCAGTAAAAAAAATTTTAAAAATCCCTGAAAATGCACCAAATGAATTGAAGAAAGCTGGCTTAAATTTGAAAATGCACTTTTATTATATTTTTTTTAATGAAAGTGAAATCAAGGCATACACCCTTAGTAAATCCTCCCTCAGATTATGTGCAAGAAGATTTTGACACTACAGTACCTTCTCTTAAGTAGAGGCTATTATAAAATTCATTTCAATATGCAAATATGTTGATAATGCGACATTAATTTCCAAATTAGGCAAAATAGAGCTATAACATTTCATTTCAAAAAATGTTTTAAATTGCAAAAATTCTTACAAAGTAAAGCTTTGCTCTATTTACCTGTTTCCAGCTAGATTCCTTTAAACTATGTGTGCATCGTATTTCAAGTGTCTGTATATGTTGTTTAAATAATACCGTGCATGACGTTTATACAGAAGACTGTTGAGATCAAATTTTCACAAATAACAACAGATGCTCTGACGAATGAGCGGCAATATGGAGGGAAAATGTATCACTAGACAAACGAACAATACTTAACCTTGTGTCAGCTAAACTGAAGCGACAAATTAAGATACGAAATGATTAGTGTCTCTTACAAAATGGATGGTGGCCGTTGGAAAATGTAGTCAAGGGTTACTAATGTAAACGAAATAATTCTTCTAATTCACGCTAGTTGGGGTGCAGCTCTTCTAATTGGGTATTCATACAATTCGGCCCAATAACAATTAATTCCCCAGGGACAGTTCGTCAATGTACTAACTTAATGAAAAATAAGTAAATTATTAAACATTGTCACCAAATATTTTATCCAAACACTGTACAATAGACATGTTGTGCTTTAAATGCACATGACATGCCTATAAGTTTAAGTTTTAGCTTAGACTAAAGGTATTCGAAAAACAGTATGCAAATAACAAATGAAAAGAACTAAAACGGAGTTATTCTAATTAATGTTCCACTCATATGGAGACATCACCAACACCGGTGAAGGGCTTCATATTAAGGCCTTTGCTCGGAGTTTACGGCAATTGAGCAGTGATTTAGCGGGCCACACCTGTTGTGACACGGGACATCCGGTTTTAAGGTAATCTCCGAGGACCCCTGGCATTCACACCTGATGCCGAGCGTTTGGCGATGGAACTATCACTACTTGTTTTAACGACTAAGGTCTGTCGCCGCCGGGATTCGAAACCCGGCCTTCTGCATGCGGGTACGAACGCTCTAACCTCTAGGCCACCGCAGCGGTTTTTTAAGATTGAAGAACGTTAATTAATGTGTACATTTCAAACTTGTACATTCCATACAAAGAAATTATTTATCTTGCTTTCAGAGCAAAGCTTAGATATAATACCAAATTAAAAAATAAATGATCTGAAAGCAAAGCCCCCCCCCCCCCCCTCCCCACTTGTAAATTGAAGAAATTATCATTGAAAAAAGAATAAAATAAAATCTATAAACCCTGATTACTTGAAAGAAAAACATGAGGTGCTACATTTTCTCTTTCAGTTTGGTCTAGTTTGATCATCAACCATAGTAGATGTCTACGGTAGTTGACTTCCGAAACGTAATTGCGCATGCCTAGTTTGCTTCCAGACCTTCAGTGCGCATGTCTGGTTACTAAAATTTGACTATCCTATAAGCATAGGTTGTTGTTTGGTAGATTAGACATGCGCAGAAACACCTCTTCCGGTTTCGACCATAGGCAGTTCAATCGTACTTTGGTTCAACTCTAGTTACTATAGTCTATGATCGAACTAGACCTTTGATAATGAATAGCACGAGTTAACAGATTCCATACACGGATCCATATACCGATCACGATTCCAATCAATCTTTCGCGTTTTTATGCAATATCGAATCTCTAGTAAAGATGCACTATGTTTTGTGTGGCTCTCACTCCTAATGAACATTGGTCCATAATGCTAAGATGCTCATTTTAAGAGAGTTTAAGTGTTGGACACCCCCAACACTTGCGGCTGCTAAAAGATAACGATCGCCTCTTCGTATTAACACACGCTATGCATGATCGGCTCGCGTCCATATCAATGCAATCCCGTGGGGACCCGGGTTAGAATAGTTTCTCAGTACCCCTTGCTTGTCGTAAGAGGTGATTAAATGGGATGGTCCTTCGAATGAGACCGCAAAAACCGAGGTCCCGTGTCACAAGTGTGCCACGATAAAGATCCCTCCCTGTACAAAGGTCATAAGCGCTAAGCATAGGCCTAAATTTTACAGCCCTTCACCGGCAACGGTGACGTCTCCATATGATTGAAATATTCTCGAGAGGGATGTTAAACACTATTTAATCAGTCAATCAATCAACGCCCTAGTTTAAATATGTCGGATTCGATCGAAGTCGACTCAATCGTTGTTGTTTTTTTAAATTCCTTTTAGTTTATTTTTAATACAGAAAATAAAATTTTAAATGCGCTTTGAATGTTTCCATTGCTGACCGTATCGTTTATTTTGCGTTTGAATATGATCATCTAACTTAGCTGTTTATTTTGGTATTTATTGTTCATTTTAATTAGACTTTTTTACCCTTTCCGCTTCCCATACAACTTTACAAATACATCGAAACCGAAACCTGACATTTATAGGAGCACTTATTGTTAGTATTCGACATTCAATAGTAGCTCAATTAAACCATCGTGTCAGTTTCGCGGATGATTATTGGAGCATACTCATAACATCAATGATCAATATATTTACATGCACTCCGTGTATTTCTATTAAAAATCGCTCTCAAACAAAAATTACATAATCCGCTAACGCGGGTTTTGCATTTTTCTGCAATGTGTTGCGACCTTCATATCCCATTTCAGAAACCAAAGAAAGCATTTTATTAAATAATCGAATATGAACAGGAATATACAATGGATTGTTGTACACAAGATTCGATCGATGTTCGCCATTCAGCAATATATTGGACCCTATGCATATATCCGAGCCAGGTTCAAGTAACATTTAAACCATCAAAACCATGGCATCAGTAACTACGATATAAGGATAATGGAAAATATGTTTCGTTAGCCTGGATTTTGTATTTACATCATCATGCAGTTGTAATACATATTTAATTTCAAAACTAGGCTGAAGCTTGCAACCAATAAGGAAATTTATCAATTCCCCGTGAGTACGCCAAATGTTCAAACTCCGCAAATAAATGATTGAGATTGTATTGCTTGTAGGAGTTATGAAATTGATTATTGTTCGTTATCTTCACCTTGCATCAATCATTTTTAAATCAATTAAGTCACGGGCTGTTGACAATCATTGTTAAAAACTTACATAACAATCTAGCTGACCTGAAGAGTTTAATTGGAACACCATTATTTTGTATCTTAAAACCTAAACATAGAGGTTCATAGCTATGTAATCTTGTAAGAGTCCACGAAAAGAGTATCATGGCAACACATAGGACTTCTTGGACTATCATTTGCCGCCCTCACTGTCCGACTTTAATGGTGCCACCTGGAAATGTCCGTAGATTGGGTCACTTTCAGACCTCTATAATGATCTTCTTCATTTTATATAAGCCATTTGAAAATGTATGATCTTTTCATGTAACAAAACCTTTAAGAATATATGGCATTTTTATGAGTCAATTTTGGTCAAAACATGGGTATTCTATTTTTAGTAACACAGCTCTGTGAAGGTGCGTCATATGAAAAAAATATTATCACCGAATGATTTCCTATAAACAATGTTACTATATATATAAGTATCGGCTCAATCCCTGACGGTCGACTTATCACCCTCTGCCTGATTTTTACATGGAACCATACTTAAATGAAACAAACTGATCAAGAGATAAATAAAAATGTAGAGGACATATATAACCCTAAAGGGGTTTCAATCGGCCATTGAAGTTAAATGCCCTCACCTGCAAGTTCATAATTTTACTTCTCATGTGCTAATATTGAAGGTAAATAACAAGCAATCTTCAAAGAGCCTTCTAAGAGTCCTCAAAACCAGTATCGAGGTTAATAGGGGATAGAGGAACTAACAAATGGAACTCTTCAAAATTCGAAGTTGCAAAAATTACGCTTCACTTGAGTAACTCTTTTATATACAAATTAGTGATGGCTAAAGACAATTTATTTCTGATGAAAAAAAATATCTGCCTGATTTGAAGATTATTTTTCGGAGAGTTGAAAATCAATATTCAATATGAGTTAGTGGATTAAATTTCTGATGTTTGGTAGCCGAAAGCGACTAAAAAAGGATTCACAGCACCATGTGCTTCCTCTACCGTATGTAGGTCTGGTAGATATCTGATGGATGCTCATAATCTACAGGACAACAACAGGGGCAAAGACGCTTGTACGAAAAGATAAATTGACGGAACGAGCTACATGTATATTTTAAAAAAAAAATAGGAAATCGATATCTTCATGCATCGAAAGGTGCCAATAATTTCTAGTTTAAAACAATCAAATATTCTTTCTTCATTCTCAAGATCTGCATAAAATGGGGATCGGTAGTAAGAAGCCTAGACTCCCATCTTGTTTATTTCCATAAGATGGCCAAAGGATCACAAGCCCACCAGTTGGTCATGAATGTCGAGTGTCATCAAGGTAGATGGTATATTTAATTTATGTTGATATCTAGGTCAGGATTTGCAAACTCTGATGCTATTACAAATCATGTCACATTCAATTCTATAGAAGTTTAAGCAATAACAGTAACAGGACTGAAGAAAAGGAGGTATACATTTTAAAGGAGGAAGAGGGGAAGAAATGGGGAAACTGTAAGGTTAATGAACACACCCAGTTAGATTTTGCGTGTGCGTGTACTAATTACATTTGAAATTTCCATGAATGTTTAGAGTAAAACATATTTCGATGAAGTTTTACAGTAAAACACATCTTGGGGTTTACGAAATGCCAAATGTATATGGAGAAGAATCGAGAAGATATATTAGCAGGCCAGCACTGCCAGCAGATCCTGAATATCTGGAAAAGCATAAATCCATCTCTGGGCCCCATTTCGATTACCGATGGGAAAGCTGGTTGGTGACAGCTAAAGCAATGCATGCCCCGGATATCATCAGGCTCCGGATAACACCCGAAGCTATCTTGGTAAGCTATTAAAATACGTAATCTTCATATAACATTGCAAATTGGACTTAGGCTTTCTTTATCAGTTTTTTGCTAATTTACACTGTATGTTTTTAAAGGTCGTTAAAGGACTTTTTGGGATTTTACCTTGTTGATATGGTGGAGAGAGAGTCGTCTTCGCAAATACAGTCTGTATCACGAGATGAACAAGAGCTCTGCAACCCTCCATTGCCAAAAGGAGAGTCATCAAGACAGCAGAAGATGACGGTACTATAAGTTTTATTTCTAGGTATTTAAAGAATGTTTATTTCATCATTATATTTTTATACAATGGAAGAAGTGTATCCAATCAGATGTTTACAAGAGGATGAGGATGTCTTGGAAGGATTTAAGAGGGAGACCACTGAAACGGTCGATGAAGGGGTACACTCTAGGAAGGAAATTTTTTGGTGAATTTACTTATAAGCAACTAACAGAGAGTCGGGGCACTGTTAAACCAACGAATGAGGCACTTACGTAACGCGGACAAGGAAGACAACTACATTGTGGCTGTAGTAAGTTTATTTTCCATAACACTAATAAAAAGGTTCCTGAAAGTATGTCAAAGACTGGAGTGTAGAATCACAGTGTTTGCTTTCTTTTTAGGATGCGGTACACAAGACCATCGTCCCAATGGTACTTATGTTCTCTTCAGAGTTGTGGGGACAGCAATGGGGACGCGGTGCGTATATCCAACTTAATTTTATTACAAACGGGGTGACTTCACCTTCTCCATCGTCAACATCCCATATTCATGTAACAATAGTCCATCATCACCTGCAGATGTTTATGTCACTCAGCTAATTCGATACGCAAGAGCTTGTTCTGTGTATGGTCTGTTTTTAAATCGAGGCTACTGACAAACAAGTTCATGTTACGGTGATTTCAACAGTCTCGTTTAAAGTAAGCATTTTGCAAATTGTCGTTATAACGATCTAATTTGCAAATACAACCTGTCATTGAAGCAAATGCTATCTGACATGTTTTATCCCCATTGTTAGGCCTTTCTTTACAGACTGTTTTTGACTACGGATCACTCCGTTTACTTTATCAATGTATAGGGCTTACAGCGTGTGTGACCGATCAACAGGGGATACCTACTTCTCCTAGGCAGCTGATCCCAACTCATAATTTTGTATTCCTAATAAGAGTTATGATATGATCACTGTTCGTTATCTTCACCTTTTCATCTAGATTAATTCACTACTACACTGAAGGATATTCCAGGGAATAGTGCATTTAACTCATTTGTCACTCAATAATCGTGTACCTCATTGATAAATTCCATCATTATTAAATTACATGTAATTACACCCTCCTATGACGTCATAAGAGTTTGCACAATCAATGATTTCTTCAGATTTATGCATGATACGAACACAATTTGTTGGAGTCTTTTCCAATATTTATTGTAAATAATCAAACATAAAATGCTTTAAAAGTCTAAGTTATATATGAATAATCAAAAAGTTTCAAAATATCCAATCCACGAGCAATAAATCTGTTTTCATTGATTTATTGATCAAGTCCATTTTGCGATATATTTTCTTTATTTTACATACACATTTTGTATATTTTTGTAAAAATACAGTTTTTGTGAAATTTGGATGATGCTGTTAAAAGCAAATGTTCGAAGTTGATCCATGATTCTGTATATGTGTATCTTGCATCATAAAATGTGCAATGATCTACATGTATATATTTTATTCGATAATTTATCATTTTGAACTGTAATAAATTGAAATCATACACTTGTTAAACCTTTTTCGGATAATATTGTAAGTATAGAGTTACCTTGATTAATGTAAGAGTAAAACAGATGTATTACACGTAGTAAACATAAAATGGTGATACACACATGAGAAAAGAGACAGGAACAGTTGAGGAATGTCTTGTAGAGTTGCTGGGTATTTCATTGCCAGTAGTGATGGTCATGATAGTCTCGTAGGCATTTCTCTTTCTATAGATAAAACATGAATGTAAATACAGACAGTATTGCAGTACACAATAAGATCTATTGCAATATTGCATTAAGCCACACTTTGTAAATACACCATAAGATCTATTGCAGTATCGAATTCAGCCACGCTTTGTAAATACACAATAAGATCTATTGCATTATTGTATTAAGCCACACTTTGCAAATACATCATAAGATCTATTGCAGTTTTGTATTAAGCCACGCTTTGTAAATACACCATAAAATATATTGCAGTATCGTATTAAGCCATACTTTGTAATTACATCACAAGATCTATTTCAGTATTGTATTAAACCACACTTTGTAAATACACCATAAAATCTATTGCAGTATCATATTAAAGTAATTCCACCCTCCTGTGATGTCATCAGATTTTACAAAATCAATGATTTATTTTGATTTATGCATGATAGAAACATAATTTTTGTTAGAGTCTTTTCTGATAGCTATTGTAAAAAAAAACTCTTGTTAATAAAACTTTTCAAAAATTTAAGTTATAGATGAATAGTCAATGATACATCTTTTAAAATATTGAATCAAAGGGCAATAACTCTTTTATTGATTTCTTTATCAAGTCTATCATGTGAGAGATTTCCTTTATTTGTACAGACATTTTGTATATTTTTGTGAAGATACAGTTTCATGAAATTGTTTTGAATGTAATTATATCGTCATAACCAGTTTGTATGAAATTTTGATAACGCTGTTTGCAATTTTCTGAGGGTGATATATGATTCGTTTTATGTATGTCTCGCATCTTAAAAAGTGTGATGACCTATGTATTTTATTTGATAATTTGTTAGTTTTAACTCTAATGAATGGAAATACATACACTTTTAAAACTTGTATCAGATAAAACTGCGAGTATGGATTTACCTTAAGCCACACTTTGTAATTACATCATAAGATCAACTGCAGTATCGTATTAAGCCACGCTTTGTAAATACACCATCAGATCTATTGCAGCTTTGTATTAAGCCACACTTTGTAAATACACCATCAGATATATTGCAGCTTTGTATTAAGCCACACTTTGTAAATACACAATCAGATCTATTGCAGTTTTGTATTAAGCCACACTTTGTAAATACACAATTAGATCTATTGCAGTATCGTATTAAGCCACGCTTTGTAAATACACCATAAGGTCTATTGCAGTATCGTATTAAGCTACACTTTGTAAATACACCATAAGATTTATTGCAGTATCGTATTACACCACACTTTGTAAATACACCATAAGATCTATTGCAATTTTGTATTAGGCCACACTTTGTAAATACACCATAAGATTTATTGCAGTATCGTATTACACCACGCTTTGTAAATACACCATAAGATCTATTGCAGTTTTGTATTAGGCCACACTTTGTAAATACACCATAAGATCTATTGCAGCTTTGTATTAAGCCACGCTTTGTAAATACACCATAACATCTATTGCATTGTCGTATTAAGCCACACTTAGAATGATAGGACATATGAAGCAGAATTTTTTCAAAACCTTCAATGTGGGCTCGAAATAAAAGACACCATAGAGTCGTCCACTTCTGCTTCCTATTTGGATGCTTTGTTGGAGGTGGGCATTGGCGGAAAAATGACAATTCAACTTAATGACAAACGGATGATTTCAGCTTCTCAGTTGTCAACTTGCATATTATTGTAGCAATATTCCATTATTACCAGCATATGGTGTTTATATCTTTCAACTGATTCGATAGGCATGAGCTTGTTCTGCGTATGGTCAGTTTTTAAATCGAGGCAAGCTACTAACAAACAAGGTGATGGTACAGTGTTCTCAACATGTTCGATTAAAGTCAGCATATCGCAAATTTTATGGTCGTTATAACGATATACTTGTAGTTCGTCAATCCAACCTATCATTAAGTCAAGTGTTGTCTGATGTGTTTCATATCGATTGTTAGGTCAATCTTGGCACACTGATTTTGACTACGGATTACTCCGTTTACATTTTCAGAATATAGGGCTCACGGCAGGTGTGACCGGTCGAAAGGGGATGATTACTCCTCCTAAGCACCTGATCCCACCTCTGATGTGTCGAAGGGTCTGTGTTTGACCAGCCATCTATTTTGTATTGCTTATAAGAGTTATGAGATTGATCACTCTTCATTATCTTCACCTTTCATTCACGTCTTTTCGTCAGAAATATTACGCAATCTTCTCCTTCCTTTCAAGATTAGTCGTTATTTTTCAACAAGAATACTGAGAAATAAAAATTCTTTTCTCTCTAACTTGCAGTATGTTATATGTCTAGATGCACAAACGTATTCTAACTCTGTATGCTATCTTTTTTTTCAGTTTACATGTATAAAAAGCGTGTAAAACTAGTAACATATGAATCCACAACTTTACTCTGTTTCATTGAGAGAGTTATATGCGTTATTTCAAGAAGCCACATCTAGTCTATACTTGGATTTTTCAACACTAGAATATAGACTGAACTCTCTTGATTTTAAGTTAAACTTGAAATCGCAAAACTTTTCCCAAATCAATAACATCAAAACCTATGACTTTTCAACACTTTACACGACCATTCCTCACGATAAATAAAAAACTAGACTTTTTAACGTCATAGACAGTTGCTTCTTCAACAAAAATAGAAACGGGAAATATTCATATCTAGTGATAGGTCCTCCAAAAAATTACTTTGTTAAACACCACTCTGATTCCACGCACAAGTACTCTAAAGTTGAAATAAAAAATATGCTATAGTTCATCATTGACAATATCATCGTGGTATTTGCTGGTTAGGTCTTCCAACAGTCTGTTGGAATTCCCATGGGCACGAATTGTGCTCCTTTGTTATTTGACATGTTTGTATATTCATATGCAGCAGAATTCCCGTGGGCACCAATTGCGCTCCTGTGTTAGCTGACATGTTTGTATATTCATTTGCAGCAGAATTATTCAAACACTTCTATATGAGTAGAAAAAATATCTTGCTGTGGCCTTCAATTCGACATTTAGATAAATCGACGACATTTTTTCTATTAACAATAATAACTTTCATTCATATGTCGATTAGATATACTCAGTGAGCTCGAATAGAAGACACAACATTTCTGCTTATTACTTAGACGGACAATTCAACTGTATAACAAACGGGATGATTCCGTCGTCAACTTCCCTTATCTATGTAGCAATATTCCATTATCACCTGCATATGGCGTTTATATCTCTCAACTGATTCGATATGAAAGAGCTTGTTCTGCGTATAGTCAGTTTTTAAATAGAGGCAAGCTACTGACAAAATACATGTAGTTGATGGTACAGGGGTTTCAACAGTCTCGATTAAAATCAGCATTTCGCAAGTTCTATGGTGGTTATAATGACCTAGTTTGCCAATACAACCTATCATTGGGTCAACTGCTATAGGACGTGTATCATACCGATTGTTAGACCGTTCTTGGCACACTGATTTCGACTACGGATAACTCCATTTACTTGATTAAGATATAGGGCTCATAGCGGGTTTGACCGGTCGACAGGGAATGCTTAAACCGCTTAGGCACCTGATCCCACTTCTAGTGTGTCCAGGGGTCCATGTGTGCTCAATTATTTATTTTGTATTGTTTATAGGACAGGTTGTCGATGAGAAATATTTGCGATGTTGAGATATTCACGAACCTTGTCAAAATTTCTTGCACGCGAATAAAAGTTGGTTTACAATATCATATACCATTTTTGAAATTAAAAGAGAAATCGGTTTATTGAAGAGAGATATCAGAAGTATAAAAAAGATATACTAAGGAAGACAAGGCTACAAGAGTTACCGCGCCTGCCAAGAAATTAAAAGCATTTATCGAAGACAGTTGTTGATAAATGCCAATAATTTATTCGTTGTAAAAGTCAGATAAATAGAAATGACCTGTAATCAAGTTTGAGCTTTTGAAACTTTGTCTTTTTCTGACTATAGTAGTACATTTCAGGGTCTGTAATTTACAGCAGAATAAACCAAATTAATGGACTTAATTTGTCTTCCTCACTAACGATATCCCCAATATCCACGACAAAGGGGTAGACAGAAAATCGTTAAATTTATTCTCTTTCCTTGGTAATATGGACACTTGCTTTGGATAGATATTACTTAGTCCGAGTGGTATGATTCGTTTTGAGGACAATTTTTAATCAGGTTAACTCGGTCACGGATGCCCCTTTTAATCAGGACTACCCTTCTTTCTACATATACGGCAATATAGCAACGTGTACGGGGAAAGTAGTGATTTCCGGGCTTTCATTTGCAGTTTGCTGTGAATATATACATGAAACTATAGGGATGTATTACATGCAAGGTGAAGATAACGAACAGTGATCAATCTCATAATTCCTACAAGCAATACAAAATAGATAGTTGGGCAAACACGGACCCCTGGACACACCAGAAGTGGGATCAGGTGCCTAGGAGGAGTAAACATCCCCTGTTGACCGGTCACACCCGCCGTGAACCCCATATCCTGACCAGGTAAAAGGAGTTATCCGCAGTCAAAATCAGTGTGCCAAGAACGGCTTAACAATCGGTATGAAACACGTCAGACAGCATTTGACCCAATGCGAGGTTATATTGACGAACTAGATCGTTATAATGACCATAGAATTTGCGAAATGCTGACTTCAATCGAGACTGTTGAAATCCCTGTACCATCAACTTGTTTGTCAGTAGCTTACCTCGATTTAAAAACTGACTATACCCAGAACAAGCTCTTGCATATCGAATCAGTTGAGATATATAAACACCATATGCAGGTGATAATGGAATATTGCTACATAAATGTGGGAAGTTGACGACAGAGAAGCTGAAATCATCCCGTTTGTCATACAGTTGAGTTGTTAGTTTGCCGTTAATGTCTACTTTCAATAAAATATCTAAGTATGAAGCAGAAGTGGACGACTCTGCGGTGTCCTTTATTTCGAGCTCACAGGGATATATCAAATCGGCATATGAATGAAAGCTATCATTGTTAATAGACAAAACGTCATCGATATATCTAAAAGTCGAATTGAAGGTCACAGCGAGAGATTTTTTCTTCTCACGTAGAAGTTTTTGAATAAATTCTGCTTCATATGAATATAAAAACAGGTCAGCTAACAAAGGAGCACAATTCGTGCCCATGGGAATTCCAACAGACTATTGGAAGACCTGATCACCAAAGACCACGAAGATATTGTCAATGAGGAACTCTAGCATATTTTTTATTTCAACTTCAGAGTACTTGTGCGTGGAATCAGAGTGGTGTTTAACAAAGTAAGTTTTTGAATGACTGATCACTAGATATGAATATTTCCGTTTTCCGTTTTTGTTGAAGAAGCAACTGTCTATGATGTCAAAAAGTCTAGTCTTTAATTTATCGTGAGGAATGGTCGTGTATAGTGTTGAAAAGTCATAGGTTTTAATGCTATTGATTTGGGGAAAATTCTGTGATTTCAAGTTTACTAAAAGTTCTTTAGAATTTTTTAGAATCCACATTTGATTAACACCACTTCTGGCATATGTAGTCGCACAGTAAGTTTGAAATTTCTCCTTCACAGCTGTTAACATTTTCGCGAGGAGCAAAGATAGGGGCTTGGTAGAGCACTTACTGGATCCAGCAATGTATCTTTGTTTGTAAGGGATTTTATGTAGTTTAGGAATCCAATATAGGTACGGTAACTCATATTCATTCGACCCATTGACTGGAATATTAAATGTGTCTAAAACTGAAGCATGGTTTTGAAGAATTTCGTCTTTTGAAAGGGCAGTTGGAGTATAAGTATGATTACCAAACGTGGAATTAATGCCAAGTTCGTTTAAAATACAGTTGTAATAATGAACCTTACAAACAAAGACAATGTTGTTACTAGCTTTGTCAGCTGGAACCAAAACATATTCCTCATGTAACCTATCTAATTCTTTTATCACTTCTGGTTTACTAAACACAGAAGGATAGATGGTACGTACTTTTGTTTTCATGTGTCTAATGCGGGATTTTAATATCCCTCTTATGCTTTTAACCCATTCTGACAATGTATCAAGTTCTTCTTTTTCATATTTAGCCCATCGTCTGGCATAATCTTCGACAGAACTCATAATAGAGATGAAGTTCTGTCGCCAATTAAAAGACCGAGGTTCTCTGTATTTAGGACCTTTAAGAATAAGTGATTTGAGGTCCTCATTTTCAACTATATCAACATCACCAGTAATGACATGTCCAGCTGGACTGTAGTTGAAAGAAGATGAAGAACAAGAACATGTTGGTGGATCACGTATAAGATGGTCTATATCTATGCACTGCAAAGTTTGTTTATAATTTAAAAGTTTGGATGCAATAGTAGAAGTATAGCTGTAGGAAATACAGGGTGTAGACTTGAACTTGAAATAAGTTGGAATACACGACTGAACCCTTTTATGACGAAGAATGTTGCTTATGTTGACGGCATCTATTCCTTTGTTTGTAAATTTGAGCTTAAGGAACTGACGTCATGATTTGGAAGGAATATCATCCATGGCCCGTGCTGGTTTATAGAGCCTGCGGTAGGCAACATCCAAAATCATAGAGTTCAGTCTATATTCAGGTGTTGAAAAATCCAAGTATAGACTAGTCATAGCTTCTTCAAATAACGTATGTAAAACCCTCAATGGAATAGAGTAAAGTTTTGTACGAATATGATGTGGACCCAATTGTCTGTTGACGTGGGGTAAAAGTGAATCAAACGTGACATCATTTATACTTGGTCTTTTATATGAACGATGTCCGTGACTGCGTTTTCGTCTTTGGGTATTGGGAAAGAGTCCCATCACATTAACGTTATTTCCTTGTGGACTAGTCAAATTTCCCACATCATATACATTATCATTGCATCCATATGGAAATGCAGTGCCTAGGGTCCTGATCCAGTGATCTTCTCGTTGTCTACGAAAAGGGGTGCTTAATGTAGGATTGTTTGTGTGATGGTAAATTTTTTCTAAAATCCTTACCCTCATGGACAAGATGGAGTGTTCCGGTGCATTAAAATGCTTGTAAAGAAGTTGGTTACCACCACTATTTATTTGAAATCTGTGCCCCGATATTCTTTTATTAAGCGAACCCTTGGTTTCTCCCACATAAATTAAGTCACACAGGTTACAATCAATGGCGTAGACAACGTTAGAACATTTACAAGTCAGATTATCAAACGTTTTGGTACAGAAACTACGTCCAGTTAAATTACTATTAAATGAATTTTTAGTGATCAGTATATCACAAGTTTTGCAATTTTTTGCAGAACATTTTGAGGTTGAACACATGAGGTCTGAAAAGGAATTATCAAATATATCTCTTAAAGGAACATAACAGTCTTTAATTTGGGTATACGAATTTTGGTTTCTGTACCAAAGCTGACAATCTGACGATTGTACATACGACAAATCTTTGATATCTCGAAGGATAATCCGAGGGACACCAACCGATCTGTAGGAGCCTGTGTACATAAATAGAGGGACATACAAGTTTCAGGAAACTAAGGTAAACGATGGCACCATGGGGGGGGGTACGCATTGAGGGTTATACTGTGAATTTCTGGTGGATTCTTGGGTTTCGTTGGTTTTGTTCAGAGCAATACTTATGATGTTTCAACATTACACCTATTGAAAATGTTCATACACCAGTTAATGCATTAGAGTAAAGTGCCATTTAAGGGTTTTCATGATGAAACAAAACCAATTTGATGACCAAAAAATGAAAAAAATGTGATTTTCCTTCGTTAATAGGAATGTCAATAAACAGAATGGATAACTTTTCCATTGACTCAAATTAATGTTTCGGTTGATACAGTACCTGGTCGCAAATCTATCATAAAAATGGAGGCGGAAATTGCAACGATAGCGAAGTCAATTTTCAGTTTTCTTGTATGTGAAATAAATATATCTAAAGGAACTGTTGCCATAAGCTGGTGGTTATGAGAGTGGTTACGGTAATTTAGTTACGTCATTTTATAAATCTGACGCATCATCGGTCAAATATCTGGTAATCGACAAAATAGCTTCAAAAGGTAAACAAATTTATGTCTACCCCTTTGAACATTGCGATTATAGGGGCCTCCGTGGCTCAAAATCACACGGCCTCTCACCTCTGGTCGGTGTGGGTACAAATTCACTCGCGCCGGTAAGTGAGAAAGTTTCCCAGTTTACTTTCGGAAGGTCGGTGGTCTCTTCCCAGGTACATTGTATCTGGGTTCTCTCTTCTACCAATAAAAACTGGGTGTCACCAGATAACTGAAAAATTGTTGAGTGTGGCGGAAAACAGTAAAACAATCAATCAATCAACTATCATATATACTCTTGCTGCATATGGCAAGATGTATTGACTTCCTTCGAACATCGTCCACCCTTTGGTTTTCTTTGTATAGCTAGCTTCGTTTTGTGGATTCATGAAATGTTTAGGATTATCTGGACATTCTGAAATGACTGTATTTAAGATTTTGTAAAAGTAATTGTGGTAAGTGTTAGAGAGAATGACATGAGACTCATCAACTGTTTATATCACCTCGTCTTGTAGCTGCCTACACTGAAGTCACAGATGTAGAAGTCAATATAACAACACATGATTTACAACGCAATACAGACTGTTGGCTATTCTCGTCACCGCATTTATTCCATATTTGCTTTAAAATGGCATGGTGAATAGTCATAGCATCATGATGCTGCATGTCCTTGCAGTATTTGAACTTCTTTATAGTCGAGAAAACATTCTCAATATTAGACTGGCAAATAGTGAATTTGTTGGAGAGACCAAGATTGGTATATATTGATCTTTTTCCACATATAAATACTGACCAAATACACATTTTATCTTTTACCTCTGCAATCAGTCTATTTCCATATATCAATCGAGACTGTTGAAACCCCTGTACCATCAACTTGTTTGTCAGTAGCTTACCTCGATTTAAAAACTGACTATACGCAGAACAAGCTCTTGCATATCGAATCAGTTGAGATATATAAACACGATATACAGGTGATAATGGAATATTGCTACATAAATATGGGAAGTTGACGACAGAGAAGCTGAAATCATCACGTTTGTCATACAGTTGAGTTGTCAGTTTGCCGTTAATGTATACTTTCAATAAAATATCTAAGTATGAAGCAGAAGTGGACGACTCTGTGGTGTCCTTTATTTCGAACTCACAGGGATATATCAAATCGACATATGAATGAAAGTTATTATTGTTAATAGACAAAACGCCATCGATATATCGAAATGTCGAATTGAAGGCCACAGCGAGGGATTGTTCATTTTCATTTATCATAGAGGATTCCATTGGTCGGATTTTAACCCGTGTTGTTTAAAAAGCACAAAATGTTCCGATTGCTCAACCAGAAGATAGAGTGGCCTATTCTATGCCTAGTTCGGCACGAGGATAATAAGAAAAAAGTTTAGTAGAATCTAGGCCTACATGTCGGGGTAACCCAGTGGTAGAGTGTTGGCTTCGTAAACGGGAGGTTGTGGGTTCGAGAAGTTGATAACGATTTATCCTTCGTCAAGCCCGTGAGGTTAAGCGTTATTCATTGATGTGGGGAACCAATCAAGCGACCGACATGTAGCATACCTCTTTCTTGATACCAGCAATGGTCACAATTTGTCACGATATTAATCTGCAAACATCAGCAAGCAGTGTTGAATTTAGAAATAAGTAAACAATACATGCGTCCCTTGTTTGATTCTTGTAGAATTATTATCTATAGTAGAACCATGGCCAAAGGAAATAGCCCATCAAATTCTACTTAGAGACTAGGGAAAGATTATTTAAGTGAATCAACATAGACGCTTGCTGAACTGTATTATTACTTTTCAGTCAAGTGTAAAAGAGCAAAGTCTCGAATCTGGGCCAACACCCTCAGATTTCAATATGCATTTAGTGTAATCCCATACATTGTAGCAATAGCGAAAATCAATTCCCATGAGTACTTTCGTCACTTAAATTATCTTAATGGTGAATTGTCTAGTTATATGGGTAGAGTGTCATCCCAAATTCTGGGAGAGAAACAAGACGACTCATATCTAAAATGTATATAAATGTATATAATATAATATAAATTTTCAATATTTGATTATTCGATGTCATGGTTTATGGCAGTTTCAGTATGGGTATCGTCTCTATCCAGATCAGAAGGTTGAACTTTTAGCAAAACGCTTTGAGGATTACATCCATCAATGTCTGGCTGTAATTTCCGAACAATAACATTTCTAAACAGGCTTTCGTCACTCTTACATACTCCATCTTGATTTAATCCCTGCATGTGAGGGCGTTTCATAGATAATGCAGACGCACTGCCTAATTTCTCGTCTGTCTGAATTACCATGGATCCGGCTAAAAGTCCAGATTGACGAAGAAACGCTGAATTCTTGATGGATTGGTTTACAGGCTGTATTTCATATTGGTCGATCATCTGACATCCACAGTCTTTCCTCCAACATGTTGATATCAATGTCAAAAGAGATGCAATCATCAGAAGTACACCTACAGAAAAATCCAAACAAATATAATTGATCATTGTTAATGTATGTGTATTTTGCCAACGCATTTTTCTCAGCAACTATTTCGTAAGGAAGAAAGTGAAGCAGAATCATTATAATTATAATGCACGTTCCTTTATCTAGAGTAAAAGTATCTAGAGTTAAACGTGAACTTGATCACTATAGGCTGTACACGTTTCGATCACAACATACCTGATATATAAAACGTTGTTTCGTATTTTCCACCACTGTCGATCAGAATGCCTTAAAACGAAAAAACAAAATTATTATATGACTAAATAATTCTGGCTGCAATCCAACAAGCTAGAAAAAAAGCCATCATATTCACCTGAGCGTGCCTTCGATGTGATTATATAACGATTGATTTGTTCCTCTACGAACCAAAAATGTTTTGGGAATTCCCAAATTAATAGATATGGCACATGTATCATTATTTGGTCTGACAGTGAAAACTCACGTCTTTTATAATTTTCTTCTATGTTTTGTACTTTAGCTGGAAATAAATTGACCGTTCAGGTACTGACCGTGAAAATGTATAACAAATGTAGATAAACCTACACTAGTTAAGAAATCTTTCAAACTCGAACATTCCTTCAAAGCCTGCTTTACTTCTTGTTCAACGTTTAGACATGGTAAAATTAAAGTAATAACTCAATTATTGCGAAATGAACAATGATTAACCTCTCATATTTTTACCTGCAAATGTTGGTCCAATAATATAACCGATGCCCCCTATACAATACATAATTCCAACAGCAGATGACAATTTCTCCAATCCCAGCAATTCAACACTTAGTGGTGTAACCATGGTTGTTAAAGCGCCACTATATATACCAAAAAGAGAGGCAAACACACACTGTCCGGTATACGTGGAAGAATACATCGGAAATAGTCCACATATTATACCTGAAATACCCGTAATACCTATATTCATCAACACGGGGTCAATCACGTGTGGACTTACTGCCATTCCAGTGAGAACACGCCCAATCGTTCCTGTAATGCCAACCAAGAAAATCAGAAAGGCAGCCTGCTGTTCCGTTGAACCATTGACAACAGAGAAGTTAGGCAGGTGCAGCATAAGCATAGAAAACGGAGTATTCCAGATTAGGAACTGCAGAAGAATCACCAGAAACATTTTATCACAGAAAATATCGAGACGGAGAATTTTTCTGAGATTGATACTACTCTTTTCATCATTTTTCCTTAGCGCTTTATGTTGAATTTCTGTTTCAGAAGGTCTCATTAAACACCCAAGCACAATCTGATTGGCAAAAATAGCACCTAATATCAACATTGCTCCTTTAAGTCCATAGGAATCTATAAGATATTGGAAAAGGGGGCCGCTTATGAACATTCCTGTACCCGCTCCCGCCACTGCAAATCCTATAGCGAATCCCCTCTTCTCCCTAAAATAGTATCCCACAGATACCAGTGGTGGTGTGGCAACCAATCCATTGCCTATTCCTTCAATGAAAATAGGCATGTGTTATGGATTTCATGAACTGATTGTATAAAATGTCGTTTTTAATATCGTCACATTATATGTGACACGTCTAAGTGGTTAGAGTGCTGGCTTCGTAATTCCAGGTAACTTGATCAGTGCATTCTCATCGATTGCTAGGCCGTTCTTGGCACACTGATTTTGACTACGGATTGTTTCATTTACCTGATCAAGGTATAGGGCTCATGACGGGTGTGACCGGTCGAAAGGGGTTCCTTACTCCTTCTAGACATCTGATCCCACCTCTTGGTTTATCCAGGGATCCGTGTATGCCCAACTCTTAATTTTGTATTGCTTATAGGAGCTATGAGATTGATCACTCTTCGTTATCTTCACCTTTCACTAAATGGCTGTTTGGCCACAACAGGCATGATGCACATGGTAACTAATAAATAAAACCATCTCCATTGAACACGTATATCAGTCACATCCAAAACAGTGAACAAAACCAAACGGATGTGGCTTTCTTAATTTAATTTCAATTCATTGTAACTACAACAAGTCCCATCAATAGTGCGATTGCCTTGCCCGTTCAATATAGATCACATGAAGTTCGAGTATTACGTGGTGTAACCACCAATATCAAGGGACAAAAATTCATCAAATATCAACGAGACCTAAAATCAAAATGAGTTATCATTCAATCGGGTCGTCTCCTTAAAAATGCTTCCATGCACTAGATATAGGGAAAAGATCACTGATTGATCACCTCCAATCAATCTAAATAGTGTTACTAGATTTTTCTAGGCATCTTTTCTATGTGGATCTGTCAGACTGTTTTGCTTTGGGAATAATAAAGTCAAGCCAAGAAGAATATTTTGTTACGATACTAGATTCCAAGATGCCAAGAGCTGGAGAGAAATTAACCCCTGCCTAAACGAAGATATCGTTCACTGATATTTTGAATCTTTATCAAGGAACAGACACTCAACGTTTTAGATATCTATGACCAAAAAAAATGGTTTTCCTGTAAACAACCTATAGTTTATCTATAGAAAAACAATTTTTATTATAGATAAACTAAACGAGTGCCTGTGGAACAAGGATGTGAACTGAACTACATTGTGTTTGATTGCAATCAATACAATCGAAAACAAAAAGTAGCAGAATTAAGAGTTCGTCGAGCAGCACTTGCACAAAAGAAGGAGTTGGTATTAGCAAAATTAAGACTAAAACTTGAAGAAGAAGAAGAAGATCTGAATACGATCATTGCTATCGCCAAAGCTAAAACATACATTCTTCGGGCATATGAAAGGTATATTGATGATAACTTACCTGATGATGTTTCTACCAGTGTTATAGAAAATTCTAGATAGTTAGCACCTAAACAAACGCCATTTGAT
Source organism: Ostrea edulis (assembly GCF_947568905.1). Classification (NCBI taxonomy): domain Eukaryota; kingdom Metazoa; phylum Mollusca; class Bivalvia; order Ostreida; family Ostreidae; genus Ostrea; species Ostrea edulis. The sequence goes on from NC_079164.1 coordinate 38,066,342, forward strand.
TCCTTGTGAGTTTACATCAAACATAGCCTTGTGCGAGAGGTCACTGAATCCAAAACCAGAGAAATTCATAATCAACAGTGAAGGAAATTCGCCACTTGAACTTCATTGTCTTGATGAAAGAAAGCAACAAACTGAATACGATGCAGTGCAGTGTGGTGTATAATATACTCAGAATAGCAAACTACAGAGAGTCTGTAAAACTAAAAAAAAAATAATAATAATTTCACTATACCTTACACTGTATTTCCTTTTCCCAAATAAGGAAAATATTTAGACAAAAGATATTACGGAAAAACCTTTCAGGTTTCAGAAACATGTACGTCCATGGTGCAAAAATTAAAAAGGGTTACAAACATGTATCATTTAATTGATAGTAGTGCCAGAACAATTCAAGATATTGAGCGGACTATATCTTCCTGAGAGTTGGACACCGGAACTCGGTATCAATACCGTACCGACTTCTTTCAAAATTACCGGTAAAATACCGTTTCATTTCATACCGGTATCAATATCGATGTTTATCTATCAATAATTTTCTATTCATCCCTCAAAGTTTTAACACCCTCCTTGTATTTCTATTGAATGTTTGAGTTGATTCAATGAAAACTACAACCGTGCTTTTTAAGGTTATGTTAATCGACGAAATGCAAAATACGATACCTCTGCTTGACATTTCAATTATTCAATTCATATTTGAAAAGTTCGATTTTCGATTAAAGTCTATATCAATTTAGCATTATTTCTTTCTTTCTTTTTTTTTTTTTTTGATATACAACAATCATTTTGAATACTGGAATGCTAAAACTGAAGCGATCATTCATCAGGTTTTTCCCGTATTTTCGTCTATGAGTGTCACAGTGAACTGTAAACAAAAGAAACACACTAACTTCAGTAAATTTTACTTTCACTACTGGTTGTTTAGCAAAAGACATTTATAATGCTTTATTGAGTATCTTCTGATTTAAGATTGAGGAATCAAGATTGGAGAAAACTCCTGACACAAGTGAGACGTCAGACACTTTGAAAATACTTATCAGCGTATTCATAAACTTACAATGGGGTGAAACATGATTCTAAAGGGTTTTTGAGACTGAGTTGTTTCTTGATTATATATCAAAGTATCGCTAAGATTGATTGAATATTGTTTTACGTCCCTCTCGAGAATATTTCACTCATATGGAGACGTCACCACTGTCGGTGAAGGGCTGCAAAATTTTGGCTTATGCTCGGCGCTTATGACCGTTGACCAGGGATGGATCTTTATCGTTAAGAAGTATCGTATCGTACCGTTTCGTCCTTAAAGGGAAAAACAATCCTAACCACATTGTTGCTTTTGTGAATAAAGAATTACTTACTGATATCGTAAATGACAGTCTTTAACAACAAAAACCCTTGCTTAACGATTAAATCAATACTAATATATCATTTATTTTGAATTACCCGCCGCTAAGAGAGCGGCCATTAAAGTTTAATTAATGACGTCACATCGTCGGTTCCGGTTTATTTCATCAGCAGCACTGTAAACATCACAAGTCACGAACAGGTAAGTTTGGAATTGTATAGATTTCGCAAGGAGAGATCGAGAAAAGAAGACGTTCAGTCGAGTCGCAGACCAAGCATACGGTGCACGTTTCGTCATACAAATGTCTAGAACCTCAACTTGTCATTACGCAAATGATGGATCCGACCACAGTTTACATAGTCTTTTCTTTTCAAATGACTCGGTTGTGTCAGAAATTTTGAAGAAGAAAAAAACTTTTCACATCTCCCCTTCGCATTAGTGCAATTAACAGCTTGACAGGAAGTCATCAACCTATTTATTCGTAAAACCAACCACATGTACATCTTTAATGATCTTATCTCATCAAAACTGGAACAGACGGTGTGACGTCAACATTATTGATTTTTGTGGTCTTGAATACAAGAGTTCCACATCATAGTAGCCTCTATAGATGGCGGCAATTTCAATTCTTATCGTTTTCAAATTAGTACTGAAGCTTATCTAGGCCGTATATCAACAGAATAGTATGAAAATGTTTATCATATAATTAATCCTATAATGTATTATGTAAATTTTTTTGTGGGGTGGGGGGGGGTGCATTCCACTTTTAAGGCTTTAACGGTGCCCAACCCGAAATTCTTCCTAGATCTAGAGTAAATTGACCCTTAAACTTTAATCATGTGATCTCAAAATCAGTATGGTTTATCTATCCCTTATGATGTATCAGTATACTAAGTTTGGTGCCAATCAAGCAAATGATTCTCAAAATATGAAGCAGACGATATATTACTATGTCTAGTTCACCCTTGACCCTTGACCACATGAATCCAAAATAAACAGAGTTCACTACTCCTTACAATGTACCAGTGTACCACGTTTGGTGTCAATGAAGCAAATGATTCTAAAAAATATAAAGCTGACAATTTATTACTATATTCAGTTTGACCCTTGACATTTGACTATGTAAACTTCAAATCGATAGGATTCATCATCGTTGGAAACCCACGATTGATTACATTTCGTTCTTCTCTCCATCACTCGTGGGTCCATTCATTCAAGTCTGATTAAAATCAAACCTCTCACTTCGCTCGATATACAGATAGTCGCTGCGACTATCCGTATATCGAGCGAAGTGAGAGGTTTGATTTTAATCAGACTGCATTCATTCCTACTCACTCGTTCTCATGAATAAACATTTTAAAATATCGTCCAGTCAAAGTAATCGTTATAATAACGAAAACCCTTCTGTTTATAAAGGTACATATAGCATCAACTTAACTTTGATATCACAACAATTGTATACCGAAATCGGACTGAAAGCGTCTTGTTAATTGGACAAATTCGCTCAGGATGTACGATGAGAGCCCAATCAAATTGCGAGTGAGTAGGAATGAATAGACCCACGGGTGATGGAGAGAGGGACGAAGCGTAATCAACCGTGGGTTTCCCACGAAGAGAATCCATCTACTCCTTACGACGTTCCAGTGTATCAAGTTGAGGGTTCTCAAGATATCGAACAGACAACATCTTCCTATGTACATAGTGGATTGACCCTTTGCCATTAACCATATGACCTCAAAATTAGTATGGTTATCTTCTCCTTAAGATATACATATACCAGTGTACCAAGTGTGATGTCTGTCAAGCAAAGCGGACAATATTTGGTCTACAGACCGAAAGACAAATTGAAAGGTGCAAAACAATATGCATAAGGAATAATAAACATTTTGGAGGTTTTATCAAACCAAATTATTACAACTTTAAGAAATTTTTGTGTATTTATTTTATATATCACTAGGATTCCACTTATTTCTCATGTTTACCTTGACCTTTATCTTACTATGTTACAGTCCACGCCACTTATATTGAAGTCGGTTATATTGAAATATCTGTTATATTGAAGTTAAAGTAAATCCCCCAGTAGCAATATTTGTGTAGTTCAGCATTGGTTATATTGAACTTTGGATATAATGAACAATTCAGGTCGCTCCCCTGGATTTCATTATATCCGGAGTAGACTATATATACTTTACCATTCACATGTATATGGACATCTGATGACCTATTGTATATATTTTAGATATTGTGTTTGTACCTCACGTATCATTTACATATCACCCTATGGTATATATTGTAAAAATTGTGTTTGTACGGTTTTGTTCCTCATGTACATGTACCATTTAACATGATTTGAGCAAATAAATTGAATTGCATTAGGGGGATATTCCAGCATGCTCATCTGTATCATTATTAAAGGATGCATTCTATTGACACACAATGCCGTAAAATACAATAAGGATACTATGAAGTATTGATATGCGGGAACCATTTTTTCTGTTCCTTCTGTATATTTATTTATTTGATCTGAATGTTTAAATTAGGATGTACATTAATTGTCCTTCCTTCTGTTGTCAACCGTAGCTGATTCTAGTTAGCTGGTACATGTATAATTACACAAATGTAATGATACATGTACCAGCTAACTAGAATTTTGAAAACATTATACAAAGGAATGTTGAACTTGTTCAGTGGTAAAGTTACTTTTCTGTGTACAACATAATTTGATAACCTACAGTCTCTCTCTCTCTCTCTCTCTCTCTCTCTCTCTCTCTCTCCCATGTGTGCGTGCGTGAATATGTTTTTCTGTCTGTTTGTCTCTTCAATCTAAAAAAAAAAATATCTTATAGAGATCCAGATATGCATAAAAGTGCGTAAAATCGATCCAGCGTTTACATGGAGTTTGTCCACTATAACATGAATTCTGTAATGTGAATCGACCATGAAATTAAACCCCGTGCAATTCGCCTTTATACCGACTACATAAACAGCTTGTGTATCTGTAATGTATCCCCGGGATACCTCATTAATTCACTGCTTCATGTATATATCTAAGGATACTCCCTCTTGATGCTAACGATCTACATGCTTTAGTTTGAAATGTTTGTACTTGCCTGCAGTGATGCCATACGTAATAAGCGCTACATCAAGTGAATGAGCGAAGAAAGTGGATGAACATCCGATGAAGACGAGAGTTCCTCCGACAATCATTGTGAGGCGGCAGTTGAAAACATTAATAAAGAAACTTGACAACGGCCCTGTAACAAGGAAAACAAAGAATTAAGAAATTTGCGGGTTACCTTAACTGTATCATGTAATATGCATTTTCATGAAGTAGAATGATCTTATGCATTTAGCTATTTTGGTTAAATATCTAGGACAAACCAAACCCTTCTTGAATGCTTTTTTGAAACCCCAACCTCAGTTCATGCATTTGATAAAGAACTGTGCTAGATTTCTTTAATACTGAAATCGACCTACTCTGCAAACGTGTGATTTAAGCTTTGCACTTTAAAATAAAGATATTTTACTTCTATTTATTTCATCTTCACATTCTGATTTTAACTACGGATTACTCCGTTTATCTAATCAAGATACTGATCTTGCAGAGAGTGTGACAGGTCAAATGGGAATGCTTATTCCTCCTAGGCACTTGATACCACCTCTGGTGTGCCCAGGGGTCCGTGTTTGCCCAACTATCTATTTTGCATTCTTTATAGGATTGGTCACTGTTCATTATCTTCACTTATCCATATAAAGCAGCACAAAGTACATGATGATAGAACTGTGCAACCCACCCCCGGCTCCTTCAAAATATTGATGCGAATGATCATATTGAACAGGGTTTTTTCCTTGATAATCCACATTTTTCCTACTAGGCCTAGTAGTTATTTTGACTCTAATTGCGCAATTTACTCTGCCATTCTATGGTCGTTATAACGATCTAGTTCGTCAATACAACTTAGCATTGGATCAAATGCTGTCTGACATGTTCCCTACCGATTGTTAGTAGGTCGTTCTTGGCACACTGATTTTAACTACGGATAACACCGTTTACCTGATCAGGATTTAGGGCTCATGGTGGGTGTTACCGGTCGACAGGGGATGCTTACTCCTCTTAGGCACCTGATCCCACCTCTGATGTGTCCAGGGGTCGTGTTTCCCCAACTATTTATTTTGTATTGCTTGTGAAAGTTATGAGATTGATCACTGTTCTTTATCTTCACCTTTCGTTATAATATTGCTACTGTACTACGAACGTAATATCGCTATATCAAGAACGTTATCGTTTTAAGTGTAAAATAATGCAAAATCTGAATAATCGGTTATAAAGGACAAAATAAAACATCGAAAATTTAGTGGTCAGAAGTCTGTATAATAAAAGTAACAACAAGGCTGTTCATATACACATACAAAGGTACGTACTTACATATACATTCTATATATATATATATATATATATATATATATATATATATATATATAATACTGTAAAACTGTGCAACTTAAAAGTTTGATAAAAGCACAAAGTGGCCTTAGGAATTGAAAAATAGATGTGTATAACATACAAAGAATCCACGGATTTACACAAAATAGATATTAGTTTTCTTCTGTACATTGAAAAAGGGTGGAGGTGGATCAAAGGGTGGTGATGGATCAAAGGATGTACGAGCTCAAACGGCAGGTGTGGTGTTGTCTTTGTTTAAGGTAACTCCATACTCGCAGTTTTATCTGATACAAGTTTACAATGTGTATTTATTTCCATTCATTAGAGTTAAAACTAACAAATTATCAAATGAAATACATAGGTCATCACACTTTTTAAGATGTGAGACGTACATAAACAGAATCATATATCACCATCAGAAAATTGCAATTTTCGTTAAAATTTCATACAAACTGGTTATGAGGATATAGTAGCATTTATAACAATTTCATGAAACTGTATCTTCACTAAAATATGCAAAATGTCTGTAAAAAAATAAAGGAAATCTATCGCATAATAGACTTGATAAAGAAATCAATAGAAACAGAGTTATTGCCCTTAGGTTTCAATATTTTGAAACGTATCATTGATTATTCATCTATAACTTAGACTTTTGAAATATTTTATTTTAAACAAGATTTTTTTTACAATAACTATAGGAAAAGATTCCAACAAAATTTATGTTCTTACCATGCATAAATCTAAATAAATCATTGATTTTGTAAAATCTGATGACATCACGGGAGGGTGGAATTACTTTAAGTGACTTTATACGAAAATTTCGATTAGTCCACGAATCCAAATAACTGTTTCCCCACACCGTGTATCTTTATCAAATTTGTACAGAATCGTTATTATTTGATAAAGACTTCTTTATCTTTTATAAATGAAGTACAGTATGGCTTTGAGATTACAAACATTCACATCTTTTTTTTTTTTAATTCACGATAACCTTTAATACGGAGTGTGTTATAACACATTTTAAACACTAATTTTGCACCATACAGAAGTGTATATAAATACAATGACATGTTTAAAAGCGTTACATGTAAATTGTGTTTGAAATTTACACCGATCGATTTAGATATGCACCGGATGCACCTCAATCTGTTAAATGTCGGTCTGTCGTCATACACAATGTAGTGATCATCCAATCCGTAGAGTGACCCTGAACAATATACACGACCATGTTTATTATTTACATTACTTATATTCAACATTCATCCCTATTGGCAATTCTATTCTACTTAAACATCTTAATCGTATGAATGAATTCCGAACAAGACGACCACGCGGCTCCCAGGCATTCATTGTTAGTCATTTAACCACCTACCAACAAGTTGCAGCAGGCTGCTGAAAAGGGATCCCACAAATGAGGTATAGGCATCCGATTCCTTGTAATAACGCAGGAAAGCCACATGGGTGATTCCGACTCCGTACAACAAACATCCGTTCAGAAGGAGGGACAGGAAGCTGGCCCCTAGGACAACCCACGCCCAGCCTCTGTCGACGTCCCGAACTTTATAACGATTCTCAACCATGCTGGTCTATAAATTCCATCAGATCTGGATTTCCAAATATTCCATTCTAAATGTATGGTGAGCAGAAATGGTTACGATTTAAAGCTTTTTGATTTTTAAGCGTGTTGTAAACAAAAGTCCTGTACGCAACCGGATGCTTTGTTAAATGATAGATTTGTGTACCAAAGCAAAGCAACATACCAGGGCTTTCCGACCTCTAACGGAAATGCCCGAGATGCTGCGATTAATCACTCGCTTCAATTTCTATAGCGGAAATATCTTCAGGTAATTGTTTGATGATATCGAGGTTCAGTGCATAATCTTTCATTCAAAATACGTCCCGTCTTATAACGGACATCTTTTTAAATATATTAAAGACATATGCACGGGTATTGGAAATTATATAAAATTTTCATCACCTTTCAGTACATGTGTATGAATGCACTTTTTAAAGGTAAGCGAGTCTTTCGGGCGTGAAAACTCTCATCATTTTAACCTTGGTAGAATTTATACGGCCGGGCTGGGAAGGGGTGCTTTTCCAGTTTATGGGCATGCAAAAAGAATCCTTTATGTGCACGTACATAAAAAAGCATTAAAATTTCAGCCATTTTAGTGTGATAATGTCCTTTTAAACAAATCAAAAAATCAATAACAGTGAAGAGTATTTAAATTTTTACTCTTTATGTGTATAAATTAGAGGTTTACGTACAAAAAAACTTCAGTCATTCTTTTTGATTGGCAAAGGGATGAGAAATATGGTGTTATATTTTTTTTTACAAGAAAAGTAGTATAAGCCCTCCCGATAGGGGGTTCAACTGAGTGCACTTTTTATGCAAATGAGGTCAAGCAAGGGCGTTTTTGATTGGTCAAGCGGTGTCGGGGTCAACGGAGTGCACTAGGACGGGGTCAACCCCAGCAGGGGTTGTAGGCCGGTGAATAGGTTGGCCTATGGCCGCTGGTCTAATTTTAGCATGCGGTACTTTCGCTTTGAGTTCCTGGAATGAGTTCCTGCTATTTTTCTGAAAATCGGTATAAAATCCAGTGAAATCCTGTGTATTAAATCCTGTGTATTAAATCTAAAGAATAACACAAGGTTTTAAGTTGACATGTTTATTAAAGAACAATGGTACAAGCATAGAACAATGCAAAACAATTCAATAAACATAAAAACAGTTCAATAAGCATAAAAACAGTTCAATAAGCATAACAGTTCAAGCACAGTCCATTACTTTCTGCTGAGTTTCTTCTTCTTTTTTGGCCGTTCTTCAGTAGGTGCGGTTGGATTCCACATCTCTAACGGTGTGTATTCTCTCTTCACAGGGGATTTTGAGCCAGGTACGGACCCAATCATCGCATCTATTTCCAGTTGTTCTTCTGGACACTCACTAATCCAGTGTCCTATTTTTCCGCATTTGAAGCAAGGATCCTTTTGTTTGGTTTTCTTGCTGGTCTGTTGAGAATCTGCTGACCTCGATTTCTTACTGGTCTGCGGATAATCTGTTTTCTGTGGGCAATCCGGCGACCAATGACCTGTTTCTCCACACGTGTAGCACGGGTTAGCAGTGTAATCTGGAGTGTATTCCTTCCTAGGTTTTTTAGAAGTCAGCTCTTCCAGCTTCTTCAGTAGGATTGTGGTATGATTTCCAATCTCATTACTCAGCACATTAATGCGGTTAACGATCCCGTCTAGTGTCGTGGTAATGATAGCGAAATCGGTCCTGCTCATGGGGGAATCTTCTCCACCGAAGGGGAGTTTATCGTATAAGCCCATCTCCAGTCCCGTAGCATCCTGTGAATCGGGAAAATAGAAGCCTAATCCGGGGTCTGTCGGATTCTGGCTAGGGAGGTAATCCGAGGTCTGGGCTATCTTCTCTTGTCGAGCAACGTGGTCTGAAGGCGTGAGATTGAAGCTCGTGGTCTGGTTCGAGGTCTGGGCCATCTTCTTCTCTTCTCTTCTTCTTTGAGCAACGTAGTCTGGAGACGTGAGCAAGAAGTTCGAGGTCTTCCCCAGTTCAGTCTTCTGATCGTCACTCTTAGCTTTCTTCAGTTCAATGTAGTCTTTCTGTGGTCCCATCTGCTTCTGTACCAGCTGATCTATTTTCTTCTGAGCTTTGTCCACAAATTCTAGTTGTTTCTGAGCCATGTCTTCTGGAAGGTGATTGAAGATCGAATGAGGACTGACACTGGGGCTCCGCTTTTATAGCCAGCAAAATGTCTAGACTATTCTGTCTCGTGGGGGGCACGTGGGGAGCACGTGGTTGCATCATTTTTTTCTGGAAAAACCGGTTTCAGCTAGAACATCGCGCGACCAGCGCGTGCTAGTGCACTAATTGAACTTGAAAAGCCGGTTTCTCGCGACCAGCGCGTGCTAGTGCACATTGGTACACATTGACTTTAGTGGAATGGAACTTATATTGGTGTTTAAAGTAGCCCTAAAAAGGGCTGTGCATGAAATTTTTATTTTTAAAAATGGCCGGCTTCATACGCAGGTTCTTCTATATACACGTGTAAGTCATGATCTTCGGATATAATGTGTTGTACTAATTGTCGAGCTCTTCTCCCGGGGAAACGTATCTCTTCGACGGTTTCCCACATCCAGTGTGCATCCCAAAACAATACCCATACACTTCTCCGGTGGCGTGGTTTCTCCAGTCGAATAAATCCCGATACTTTTTGAGTGCCGTTCAATAACGTGTAAAACTGGTAAATCATGTACTGTATGAGGGGGGAATTTTTCAGGTACATGTCACTTAATCGCAGGTAAATATCCTCCACTGTTTCATGTGACCGCAATACATAGTCAAAACACCAATTTTTAGATCGGCCCCAGCGTAATCGATGGCGACATCTCTGTACTAAATTGTCCCAGATCTCCATCTCGTCTACATAATCTTCTACTATGGTTAAATTCTCCACTGATTGTATTCCCTGGCGGCGGCGTCTCGCTCTTAAAATTCTCCGTGTATCCATGACTGAAGGTCAGACAAGAATGACTGTAGAAAAACCAGCTGACGTACAGGTGTTTGATCACGTGGTGCAGGTGTTTGATCACGTGATGCATAACCTTTACCTATAAATACAGGTGTTTTCTGAACGTTCGTTATTTACTATGGGCGGCAGTGCTACTACGAGAATAAATGGATATAGTTATGTACTACAATGTATGAACGTGGCCTTACACGACCCTGCCATTCAAAATGCTCGTCAATTTGTACAACAGATGTCACCGGAGGTCAGAAATGTACATAGTTTTCAACGGATTGCTGATTCATTAGCGGAGAATACCAATACGGGACGTTTACTCATGATTTATTTGTATGCTGAGGAATTGAAACAGAATCTTCCAGACCAGATGAGTGACATTGATCGGATCTTACGCGATTGTCTACAAAAAGGATTCGTGGAACTGATTCGTATGAAAGGAATGGCTGTCGTGTTATAAAACAAGAACGTTTTGGAATTTTTTCATTTTGATCATCATGGCTGAATTGACCAACAACGTTCTTACCGCTGTATTACAGCATTTCAAGGACTACAAAGAATCGGTGAACAACGCTCGTAGCGCTGCATTACAGTGTATCAAGGACTGGAAAGAAAAACAGCCGTTGAGATATAAATTTGCCATGAAGTTGTTGATCTTTTGGGAATTTCCTATGACCTTATATGAATATTCCGGCGTTTGCAAGCATATAGCCGACAACCTGAACAGAGAGTCTGGATTGATCATGATTTATACCATGGAGCAAGAATTTAGACGACGGGAACCTGAGAAGACTGGGGCGATTGTAGCGATTACCGATCACTGGTTGGAAAAGGTGTATAAAAAAACCTAACCGTTTTTCTTTTCCTTTATTCCTGGAGGATGGCCAGCAGTGACAACATCGCAGAAAAAGCGCATAACCATGCATTAGAATGGGTGGAGAAAATGCAAGACGATACGGTGTTTCAAGCTGTTAAAAATTTTCTGATAGCGGGAGTGTTTCCAATGACTCTGGACGAATATACAGATCTACGGAACCGGATATACATCAATCTCTATAACGATGCGGGATTGATGTTAATTTATGTCCTGGGGGAGGAATTCAAGAAACGCATGTCTGAAAAAACCGCCGAGATTGAAAGTATCACCAAGGACTGGCTTCGAGAAGTATACATAAAGTGTGAAGAACTTAATTCATTTCATTTATTCCCGGAGGATGGCCAGCAGTGACCACATCACAGAGAAAGCGATAACTTATGTATTGGATTATCTCACAGACATTCATTCTTGGCAGATTGAATTTGTGTTACACTATATGCGAGAAGAATTATTTCCCATCAGCTTAAAGGACTATCCATGTCTCTGTCAGTATTTGATCGAGAACCGGATCACCCCGCAAGCCTTAGTATTGATTCATTTAATGGGCCAGGAATTGAAACGAATTCGACCCACAGACAGAGCAGAAATCGAGAAAATCAGACTACGATGTCTTCGAGAGTTGTACGTCAAGTTAAACGTGTGACTTTTAATCTGGATCATAATGAAGTGTATCGGTTACCCGAAGAAGACCGGACAAGTATCTGGATGACTGTAGCCGCTGATCGATATCGATTTCAACGCAGGATTCGAGAAATGGAAAAAATGTTGGACCCTATTTTAAAAAGACATGTGAATTGGTGTTGTGTGTGGGAGTTATGTATTTGAAATATGTGACATGAATAAAATTGTTTACACGAAAGCTGTGTTTGGTTGAGTCTCTCAGAGAAGGGTTTATTTGTTGAGGAATCCAGAAAATCCTAAAGGTAGAGTGAAAATCGAATCAAATAAGGTGTTTTCTATCGAATAGACCTTATGAGATGTTTTTAGGGATGTACATGGTCGAGAAATAAATTTTTAAAGAGGTGGTGAAGAAACATCGAACCTCGACTCGACCTCTTTAACCGCTGTTTCTTTGAAAACTATGCGACGTAGCAAAATAAAAATAAGTTTAATGCATTCGCCGTCTCAGAATCTATCAGATTAAATCTACCATACACAGATATCGAATGTCTAGAAAAAGACAATGAGAAAAAACTCTCTGCTCGAAAGCACAAATCAGCCATTTTGACGGCCGCCATCTTGGCTTCGTCTCCGAAGCGAGGGATGTTTTCGAGGAGGTCCGCGCTTTCCTGATATATACCGGCGCACTCGCCAGTTCGCTTCACTGGTGATCCAGCACTGCTTTTAAGAAGAAAGAAGATTTTTGAAGGATTTTAAAGAAGAAAGAAGAAAGAAGAATGGCTACAAGAAGAGACCCGTTCTACAATTTCCAGACCTTGCCTGGATTCCGGTACCGGCTCCTAGTGGTGGCTGAGGAACGGGTAGGGGAGAATTGGGTCGTGCGTTCTGAGAACGACCTGAGCACCTTCTCCCCTTTCGACCAGAGTGGGGTCCGTGAGATCATCTGTCGGGTGCGGGCCGAGTATGAAGGGAGGGCACCCCGCCGCCGCACCGCTCGAATCTCCACGGCCACGAGACCGCGCCGACGGGCCCCACAGCCACCCTCACCACCACCACCTTACTCCCCGGCAACACCACCACCAGCGATCCCATCGGCACCAGTGGAATACAGCCCGGTGCCGATGAGCGACTCACCAGCGTCACCGGTGGAGTATTCACCGAGGTCGCCGTCCCCCGCACCACCGCCCAGTCCAGCCCAGAGTCCGTCGCTGTTGGTGTCAGCCACGTCATCACCACCGAGACCAGCAACCCCTGCAAGACCCCCACCACCTACCATACGGTTTGCAGGGAGGACACCACCACCGAGACCAACCCACACACCGGTGGCAACTCATCCCCCGAGGAACCACCCTATGACTGTCCCTGGCTGGGCAGATAGGGCGGTTCCTATCTGGTTTAAGTGCCCTGTCTGCTGGCAAGACAGGGTACACTCCGGTATTACGTGCAGGGGATGTGGGCAGCGCCCAGCTTGCTGCTCGTGCGTGGAAGAGTTACAGGAGCGGCGACACACCCGGGGACGGTGCCCGTTATGCCGGTTTACCGGAACCAGGGATTGAAAGTCGGTCCTTAGGACCAAACGGCCCTTTTCAGGGCCACCAACTTTTTTGAAAAGACACTTTTTATGGCAAAAATCAAGAAACACACAAGTTTGTTTTAAAAAAAGTTTTATTAACACAAGTAATAGCTAGAATAAAGCTATAATAAAGTTACATTTTCTTGACAATGTACACATGTTTATGATACTGATAAGCAAAGTCACAAATCCATTGTCTATAATGAGTCCAATTGCCTCCGGCTAATCCACATCCAATACGATAAGGAAACGCTAAAGTCTGGTAAGACAAAGTGCCTAATTCCTATAAACATTGTTGAAACCAAAGTTCACGTTGTTCGGGGGTATCGGCATACAGGGGTAAGCGTTGAGTGCCTCTCCCGTAATCCCATTGCGCTAACAAACAGATCACATCAGGATGAGTAGAATGAGGCATAATACACACAGTACCCGGTATTCCTCGATCCGCTGCTATAGCTAAATTTCTCCGTCCTAAAGGTTGTCGGGTCGCATACAGATTAGCCCAAGGAAATCGGTCGGCAATACGTTGACTTAATCCATGAGGTTTCACCGTTAAACAGTTACATTGTTGTACAATAGCATCCACCCAAGGTAGAGATAATACATCTCCTCGTAGATCCGTCACCGACATGCTGGTTGACAGGTCTCACAGGTACACGTTGACCGGGGTTCTTGACTGTAAGGACAATGTTGAAACAGGTGGGGTTTAAACTTTCTCTGAGTCCAGCGCTCTCTAAACTCGTGACAGATCTCACAGGTACAGTCCTTATGTGCTATTTCTTCTTCAGGGGTGATGGTACAATGCTGCGGACACTTACACGGTAGCCAGGGTTCTCTAGTGTGACCACAACATTTATAGACAAAGGGACAATAATTCAGCTCTGCCATATACTCTATCCACTTATGTTTGGCCAGGATGTTTTCTTTTTTATAATGAAAACAGCCACAAGTTCTCCAAGGTCCTCGGCAATACCCACACACTAGTACATCTTTCTCATCTTGCACGTACCGTTCAAACGACATGATTGAGAAAAATGGTAACAAGTGACCTATTTATATAGTGTTTTTTGATGAGTCATCAACATGACGTCAGCCATCTGAGGTAGGGGATGTTTTCAAGGACGTCCGCGCTCTCGCCTTTTTAAACGAGCGCAACGTCAAAATCTGGCATTCCGATTTTTTAAAGGAACCAGAACGATGAGTCGTAGAGTAGGACCAGACCCTACAGTGAATGATTATTTTTACAAATGTGAGGAGGATTGGGACCAAGAGATTGCTCCGCCGGCCTCACGGGAGCCTCTTCCCCCACCACCCATGAGCCAGGATCTGCCCCCGCCAGAGGAAAACTGGGACGCAGAGTTGGAAGTGGTGCAGCGGCCTCCGGGGAGATTGTTTTTTAAACACGGATGGTTGCCTGTTTTTGTGTTTGACCACGAGCAACCCCCGGAGGAGCAGAAAAAGAAGAGAAGAAAGAAGAAGAAGAAGAACAGACAGTGAGAGGGGGACCGAGAAGAAAAGAAGAAGAAGAGAGAAGAGAGAAGAAGGAGAAGAAGAAGAAGAAGAGAAAAGACCAAGAACAGAGAAAAAGAAAACAGCCCTTTTCAGGGCTACCCATTCTTTTTTGAAAAGACATGGTTGATTACAATGACAAGAAAAAAAAAATTTCCAACGTTTTATTAAACTCCAACTATGAACAATAACAATAACATAGTTTACAATACATTCAGTCTTTGACATTGACAAGTTTGTCCTTGATGGGTTCTCGGTTTTCGGAAGGTCTCTTTAAACCAATCAGCCACAAAACGATCGCGTTGTAAGGCCGTGCCTTTCCAGGGAAGTAACCATTCTCGTACGGTGCTTCTATGGCGATGGCGTTGATGTAAAAAATACACACAGTATTGTCCACAGACATCCGTATTCAAATCTTGATAACAATGGGTGTTATGAATCCAAGTCTCTCCGTGGCGTTGAATAAAGTCTTGGATGTCTTTATGGCTGGGAGGTAATCCGTAAGAATCAAAATATTCGACGGTAGGGCTACTCAAATACAAACAGACCCAATGCGCTCCAGGGCGATCGTGAGGGTCTGTATTCACCACGATGGCTTTGTGATGAGGTAACAGCTCAGGTATGACATCTCGAGGATACACACCGGCAAACGCCGGTCCTAAATCTCGTTGTAAAACATCTCTCAATTGCTGAGTATCCATCTCTCTCTTAGTAATCGATGCTGACTTCTCGTTGTTTGTTGATTTCTAGCAGATTGTCGAACACGGCATACACCACACAGTTTAAGGTCCTGGCCACGTTGGCGGCAAATTGCACTTCCACTCTCAAGTTCCCCGTCTGTATGAGATGAAATTTATCCGTCTGGGCTTCTTGATCTTTCGTGAAATCCACACACCAGAGGGTGTAACCGTTTTTATACTCTTCCAGGGTAATGTCCGGAGCCCAGTCCTGGCCTAATTTTCCCAAGCCTTTGTACAGACTCAAATACGATCTCAGGTACTGATCGTCGGTGAAATTGGGTTCCAAAGGTCGGGTTTCCATCATTTCTCCATTGATACTGATTTCTAATTTCTTGACTCTCTCATTTTGGAAATGAAAGGGATTTCGGGTATTATCCCCATTAAAAGCCGCATTGTCCACAAAACCCAACACGATCAGTTTAGGCATCTGTCCTTGAAACAGATGATCGGTGATTTTAGATTGGGTGCCACTAGGAATGGTGAAGGTTTTCACTTCCACTCGTCTCAATGGATATTTTGCCGTTTGAGTACTCAGTTGCTGATTGATGAGATTAATGATACTCGGCACAGGTTTGACTTTCCTCACCCACAAGATCATACTTTGAATGACCACTTTCCCACTACTCCCGGCAGCGGTCATCATGTAGAACTGGGGTCGAGCGCGATTGAATCGGAGACGGACATCCAACCCATTAGGGAGACATTTCTCTTGCTCAAACAAATCCAGATGTAATCGATCCATCAACACGATCTCCTTACTGTCTGTAATCTTCTCGTGACGTTTTCTCAACCCTACATTCTTGGAATCATCCGGATACACGGGAGTCGGAATGACGGCCGCGATGTTGACTTTATCAAGCGCTACTGCAAATTCCACAGGAGGTTGAGTCAGAGCTTCTAATTTGACCTCATCCATATGTCCTGCCGTATCTTTTTCCCACAAGCTACAGGCTCTCATCTGGGTTTCCAGAGTCTTGGGTGCATAAGACAACAATTTCTCCAGATACGCTTTGTAGGGATAAGTATCCGTCCCCGGGGTAATGACTTTTCCATTGAGACTGACATCGATTTCACTGAACAAGGAATGGAGAATGTTATTCACGGGGGTCGAGGTCGAATTGGCTCCTGCGAGATTCGTCCCGTCTGCTTTGGTGAATTTACATACCATCTGGAGATAAGTTTGGGATAAATCCAGATATTCATCTCCTTGTCCTTTGATTTCAAATTCAATCGGAGCCGTATCCGAGTTGAGGGTACTGGAAATGGGATAATATTCCATCCATTTCGAATCTTCTAAAGTGACGTTGGTCGGGGGCACTTTAAACAGTTCTAAACTGTCGGTGCCACAAGCGCAAGATTCTCGGTGCATCATATTGAAACGATGTGTTACTCAGCGTGAACTGACATCAAATGTGTTCTGGTCTCCTTCTCACCCCCTTTTTATAGGGTTCTCAGTCGAAAATATCCAGAGAGCGTTTTGGCTTACCCCTTTTCACTAGCTTCCTACCTCCCTTCCTAGATCGCTTCCTAGGTTGCTTCCTAGGTCTCTTATGAGGCCCTCCCCGAACTAAGATACGTTGTTTTCTTTTAACAAATCCTTTTCCTTCCTGTATTCCCGCCTGTTTTCCCACCTGTTTTCTTTTGAGGGTCGTGGTTCTAGGCTTCCTGAGTATTCCTGTGCGCGCTTTTCTTCCTCGTTTGGATGGGGCTTTTCGAGACCTACGCCTACGAGCATACCCTGCTGTCTCTTTCAGGGCTTGGGCACCGTGTGTCTTGAGAGCGTCTTTGAGTGATCGTTTATTATCTAACACATCCATCCCTGTTTTAGCAGCAGCCTTTAAGGCACTTTTAGCCCCCGATTTGAGTAAATCGGTGAAAAATCCTTTTCCCTTCTGCTTTTCAGATTCTGGATCATATTCTTCTGTTGGATGGCTTCTACGTCGTCTCCTCTGATAAGACCGATAAGGGCGATAAGGGCGGTCGTAATCATAATATCTCTCTTGATAGACAGGACGCTGTTGTTGTTGTTGCTGTTGTGCGGGGGCTCCACCTAATAATCCGCTGATCAGGGGACCCGCCACTTTGCTAGCTATTCCCAACAGGGCTCCAAGCCCGTGACCCTGCTGCCGTATTAAACCTTTATGGTAGTGCATCTTGATGTAAATGAACTTCGTTAGGGGTTACACCCGTTTTTTATACTTTTTACGCCGTCTCTTTCTCTTCTTTCCATGACCCGCTTGACCCACAATGGCATTGGCAATCCATGGAATGAGAAACCAGATTCCGTGTCCTTTCTGGCGTCTGACTCCTCGATGGTACTTCATCTTTCAATACACTTTGCGGAAATGAAGTTTGACTAAGGAGCGCCCATTTAAAAAGCCCATAGGACGCCCTAAAGAATTCATGATGTGTACCTCAATGGTATCGAAATATTTCTTACTCAGTTTCAAATATTCGGCTCGAATCGGTTCCCAACGGGCTTGTTGTCGATCGTCGTATTGACCCGTACAGGGGACGACTCTCAATAATTTCAATTTGTTGGTGCCCACCACTTGAGGATCCACAATGTCACAATACACATACATGGCTTTCAGATTGTCGTAGACATCCATGGTCGTGTTCCCCAAGTAATTCACGTTGATCCATTTCGTCATGGTTTCATCGCCCAGGATCATTTTGTCACTATCCAGACCTAGCTTGTACGCTAAGGGCGTAGGGAAACGAATGCACATGGGGGTGGATCTCAGTGCTTTCCCATTAAACTGATACTCGACACGATCGTACTCGGGGTGATACACTAAGATCTGGTTGTTCCCCTCGTCGTTAGGATTCCCTAACTCGCTCCATACTTTCCACAGGGTTCTCCTTAAGGCTGCGTTGATTTCATTGATTAACGCCAAAGGTTGTGTATAAGCTCCGGGTCGGAAGTGAATGCGAATGATATCGAAGGGAAATAAACTATCCCATCCCGCAAAGAGATGGGACCATGGCGTCAGATCCCAGGGGACCACCACCTTACACCCGGCCATCGTGACTTTGCCCATATTCTGTGTCTTAAATCTTTCCCATTTATAAGTGTTGGGATCTTGGACATATTGCGTATACGGATCTGGAATGAGAACGTCCACATAAGCCTCGCTATCCGATACGTTTTGTAAGTTGGCCGAGTACATCATTTCGGTCAATCCGACTTCCCATTCTCCATCCGTTAAGTCCATGGTGTGTGGCAATAACGTTTTAAATTGAGCCGTCGTATTCGTCGGAAACGATGCCATCGACCCATCACTCAACAGAGTCATGTAAAACCCTTCTCCTCCAGCCATGATGTCTTAAATGAGCCCCTGTCTCTGTTTCCTTCTCTATTTATACTCATAACACAATGAACATTTTCATATTTTATTGAACATACAACATAATGTTAATACACAATTTTACATGTCATTCTTCTTGATCGCGACCACCACCGCAAGTCAACGATTGTAGAAAAGAGTCTTCCAACTCTAGGGTTCGTCTCGGGACTAAGCGTCGTCGCATCACCAGATAGTGTCGGGTTCCCCAGCAATCGGCCACATCATAACCTTCATTGATCATGTCTTTAAAATGTCGGAGACAGTCCTCGGAATTGTCAAACCAAGGACTATCATTTAAGGTCCAATCGGATTCGTCTTGTCGTCCCATCAATCCCCAGAAGGCTTTGACTTTCCAGCGAAACTCTTGATATTTAGTCTTCATGATAAAGGCTGACCATCCTTGAGGTATCAGTATACGTTTGTACAAGTACACAGGATGCGTGGACGTTTTGTGTTGTTTACAATGCATCAAACACATCTGCTTATCCGCAAACCATGCCGTTTTCTTTCCCTCTTGTTTCCAGGCGTACTGTGTGTTAGCCATGGTGAACTGATCTCTCAGGTGAAGGGGACTCCTGTTTTATACTCGGGCTCGCTAACGTCATTTGTGGACTAGGCATGACGTAGCCTACGAGAGAACTTAAGGTTACCATCCAAAAATCACGATTGGGATCGCCTAAGGCTAACATCACGACCGAGGTGATAATGATGGTTAAACACAGGAATAATTGTGCAAAATACACAATTTCTGCTCGAGGGACTTTTTCACCCAAGAAAGTCCACTGGGTGGTCATGGTCGAATGAGATCCGCTTGCGGAATCCATGAATCAAAACTGGGAGGATATCCTTTCCAACGCACTTTGACTTCTGAAATGACTTTTTTTCCCACACGCCGCTTTTTATACCCTAAGATTTCCTCCACTTCATAGACATCATCGTCTTTAATCACTTGTTGTAATTCCTTCTCGTAAAAGGTTCCTTCTAATTCTTCCCCGTGATCATCTTGAATGCGATAGACGTTTCGTCCTGGCACTTTTCTAGAGATGGTAAACAGTTCTTTGGTCCAATTCGGTAAATATCCTTTTTCAAACGTACGTTTGGCTTTACTAATGCGTACACGATCCCCCACTTGCAAGCGACTCGTGGTATCGGCACTCTGTTTTCCATACAAGGTTTTCCATACGGTCAAGACATTCTTGGCATTGACTTGAGCAGGAGCTCGCCGGATACTGCGATGATAGGTATGATTGTAACCATACACCAGATCGGCCAAGACATCGACATACCGTCGTGTTTTATGGCCTGTAAAATATCACCACATGCGTGCTTTCAGCGTGCGTTGAAAACGTTCCACAATACTGGCTTTGGTTTCGGCATTACGGGTCGTAAAGAAATGAATGGATTTGAAGGCTTGACGAAATTCTTTATTGGTAAATTCTTTTCCTTGATCGGACTGAATGCGCACGGGGCGACGTCCCTCTCGAAAAATCCGTCGTAAGCCTCGTATCATTTCTTTCCCCGTTTTCTGTTTTAAAGGCACGACCCAGGCATATTTAGACAGCACGTCAATGGCACATAATAAAAACGTATACCCATTATTGTCTTGTTTCAAGCTGGAGACATCGGCTAAATCTAATTGCCATTGTTCATCCATATCCGTCACTCGTGTTTGTCGTCGGTTGAATTTCCTCCGTATCGGTTTATGCAAGGTATAGGTATCTTGAGCTTTCACCCATTCTCGAATTTGAGACAGGGTAATCTTGTGTCCTAATTGACGCACTTGACGATACAACGCCTGGACTCCCCCATACCCTGTCTTGGGATCGTAATACAGTCGCTGTAAGATCTGTTCTGGTTTCATGGTAGATTTAACCATTTTCCAATTTCACGTGATGTCTTTTTACCAGCCTCCCTGATATTTTTAGGGGTCATCATTCGTCTGGGAGTTTCATAGAAAGATTGGTCAAAACCAGAGATTTCTTGAAATCCGCTCTCATCTTCTTCTTCTTCTATAGGTTTAGGAGTACTGATTTTTCCGGGCTTGTCCATGGCTTTTATAACATCACGATTGGTCAAATATCCTTTAGGGGCATTCGTTTCTTTTAACGCTTGAGCAAATTGCTGTAACCCTGCAGGCGGTTCACGATGTTTCAAAGGTTTTTGTCTCTGGGACTCGGTGATTAAATCCACGATATTGGAATCGGGAACCCTGCGTCCTCTATAGCTGATTTCTCCTTCTTTATTCCAAGTCACCACTTTGGATTTCTTGAGATGATCGAGTAATAAACCTGCTTTCTTTTGACCCGGTTTATTGACGCTTTTGATAATCTGTTCCTCCAAGTCATCGGGTGCTGAGGCGGCTGAGGGTGGTGAGGCGGCACTGGCTGCACTGGTTGGGGAGGGCCGAGTCGCTGTGGTGGGATGTCGAGCTTGTTGTAAATATTGACGATAGCGATGAAGTTGATGCCCGTACAACCCCACTTTTTCTTTCTCGGTTAAATCATCTCGATGTTCAATCTCATCCAAATCACTGCGTAAACCAATAGTCGAGGTAAATTCGGGAGGTTTAGGTAATTTCCCTTTTAATTCGTTGAGCATCGCTTCCGGTACCAACACCATTTTTCGACTCATGATTTCTTACAAATCTTGCCACACACAAACGAACCCAATCCTTTTTGGTGAATGAGTATACCTCGTCGTTTTTTCACGGGCTGAGGCCGGACTAAGCGTCTTAAGATGTGTTTCTTTCGACCCAGTTGTCGCTTCTGAGTAGGGGTGAGAGAAATCACCCCTTTTAATAGATTGTACACAATCTCACAAATCTTTAAAATGCACTCATTGGAACAATGTTTCAACACCTCTGTCTTTAATTTGCTGGAATAGTGAGGAGCCGCTAACGTCTGCAAGAGTGGTAAATGAGGTCGTAATCGACATTCACACTTCTTCGTATGAGCCATGATAATGAAGGGTGGGGTACCTTCCCCCTCCTTTTTATACCTAGTCCAGGACAATGGCACTCGGATGTTTAGGATCAAAACGCTTGTGATGGACGGTCTCTTCGTGACGATTGCGGTTCTCTCTCGCATTGAAGACCAGAGGACAAAATTTACATTTATATTTCTTTTGCACCTGAACCGGTGTTGAGGTGGTTAAGGGTTGAAATTTCATGCTTCCAAAGGTATGAGCAAAACTCGGTAGAGCAGTATCACTGGTTCTGGAACTTCCTATAGGCCCATGCATGGGTCGTTCCATTTTCTTTTGAGCTAATCCGGCTTTCAGATTGGCTAACGTTTTAGTGACCTTGGGGGGGAGTGGCTTTGGGAAACGGCATCTTCACAATGAGAGGGGTTTTCTTTGGAGCCCAATTGGGAAACGGATTCTTCATCCTGAGAGGTGTCTTCTTAGGTGTCTTCTTAGGGGAGTTCTTAGGGGACTTCTTAGGTGTCTTCTTAGGTAAGCGAATAATGAGTTTAGGAATTCTCTGAGGCGATTTTTTAGCTTTCTTAGCCCGTGGTTTCTTGGTTTTCTTGGGTTGTCCCCCACGGGGTTTACGCCCTGTTTCCCATTTGAATAAATGACGGATAATGGTCCCTCCTAAGAATCCGGAGCCTCCTCGTTTCAAAATGGCTTTTTTACGCTCTTCTTCATTGGACTTCTTATCGGCAATGACACTCAAGTCTTGGCGATGGGATTGAATGAACCGCTGAGTGATTTTATTGCCTGGTAAGATCCCTCGCAATAAATTTCGAGCTCCCATCGCAAACCAGTTGAGTAAGGCTCTACGTCCTAATTCAATGAGATGGCTCCGTTGAACGGGATCCCGTTCCCGTTGTAAACGGCGTAACGTTTTGACTAATTTACTCTTCGCGGAAGGTCTACCCATGATGAAGACTGTCTTTCAAATGATACACCTGCCCATGATGTGACATTATTTATACTCTCGGGGGCATGTGCACAGCCAAGTTGGTAAAGAGTTGACTTCTTAATCTTAAATCGTCCGACGTCTGAGGACTCAAGTCCACTAGTAAATACCCGTGAGGTACACGGGTGGCGTCCTCATAGGCTGGAAGTAAATGCGGCATTTGTAATTGCCGACTTAACACCCCAATCTGAGATTTATCTCGAGGATTTTTAAACAGCACAAGATAGTGAGCATTCAGACTGATGGTACGATGTTGTACTGCTCGATCAAACAGATTTTGTGTGATATAAATGACACTGGTATTGCGATGATGCGCTTTGCGCGTAAACCAGTCGACAATCGATTCGATGGCTTTACCTCCCATCATATCATCAAAAATGAGTAGATGGCGCGTACTGAGATCCGCCACTATCTGCTCATCGTCTTGAGGTATATTGCGGATAAAAGTGACCTTGTCCTGTAAGGATTCGTACGCGGACTGCCATTCTCGATAACACCATACTATCTTTTCGGGAGGTGGTGCAATCCACTGCGTATTTTGTACCAGTTGCTTCACAAATTCTGTTTTACCCGATTTAGAGGGTCCAGCCACCACCATGGTAAATTCATGTTTCAACTGAAAAGGCTCAAGTGTCTCGTAGGTATACATCTTGATAAATGACACAAGTTCATGGGATCATACATATTTATTAACAAATAAAAATACGAACCGTTTCTACAAAAGCATCTCTACAAATAGGACATTGTTTCAGTCCCGTAGCACATATAGCACAAGTACATAAATGACCACAAGGTAAAAAAGCTATTCTCAAGTCTCTTTCTAAACACAGATGACATTTCTCCGTCGTCGTAGCCGGATTCTCCACACTGTCTACAGACAAGTCTCCCCAATTCTTCCCCGTGTCTCGCATTCGGCTAACGGCGTCGAACATTTGGCGTACCCATTGTTTACCCTTATTACACTTCAGGTAAGGACAGTGAGGATACCAATAAGCATGTTGTATCCAAGGATTGTCGACAGCTCCCCAATGGTGAAGTCCAAAGTTGCAATAAAAACAGCACGTGTTATCCCCGTACCCTTTGTAAAAGTATCCCGCTTCTGCAATGGTAGGTAATAGCTTCTGCAAGTGTTCGGGAGCATTTTCAAACGACGCTACTCGATCTGACAGTAGAGCATAACGTGGTGTACCCGGGTTATGTAGTGATTCGTAGTCCGTCATTTTGCCGACTGATGGTTTTCTCTAGCATGTCCTTTTTAATACCCGTAAGGCAGCGTGTCATAGTCATGAATACGTTGACGTTTATCATACACCATGCGGTATTTCTTCACCAGAGGAATGGTTCGCACATCATGCTGGCGGGTTCGTTGAATAAAGTGCGGATAACGGACATGGACTTCTTCTTCTTCTTCTTTTAACATTTTTTCCAACGTATCGAGAGACACGACTCTAGAAGCACGATAATTGAGTGTCAATCCTTTGACTTTGCAGACAGATTTTTCCCCCTGGGTCTCGTATGCATAATTTTTGGGCCCGCCCGACATGTACTTGATGATACGATCTCCACCCAATTCATCGGTCCAGCCGCCTAAACTGTTGATAATGGTCGGATTGAACTGGGTCTCGTCGTGCTGATAGATGATACTATCCGTGTCAAAGTATAAGACACGCTCTCCCAAAGGCTGTAACGTCTCGTACAAATGTAAACGAGCATGAGCTGTTGTAAAACACGCCAGCACCACGTTTCCAAAGGGGCAGTCTTCTAAAAATTCTTCTTTCTCCTGATAATTGATCAGCATCATATCACATTCGGGGCGTTCACGATTTTCTAAGAGTTCGATGCCTTTGACTTCTAAAGTGGCATCTTGTAATTTCTGTTGTAATTCTTCTTCTTCCGTGAGATACAGGGATTTGGGTAATTGTAATCGTTGAGCAAATTTTCCCCACAAACAATTTAAAAAGAGTTTGGCAATGGTTCTTCGGACCGGATTTTTCTGGATGTCGGCCGGATTCATGGCAATGCCTTCTCGTTGCTGAATTTCCTCAATGTAATGTTGCTGCTGTTGGGTTGTTTGACAATCCTCGGGGAATCCGGAAGCTTCTTGTTTAATTTTCAAAAAGGTGTTGATATACGCTCGAAATAAGTGGTCACTGGTTTTCTCAAAATGCCAAACTTCGTAAATGCGGTCGAGACGATAGCCTAGATCTAATGCTTTGTGAAGTTCGGTGGTCACCCAGGTGCCAGTGAGACTGCGTTCAGAATCGGTGTGCTGGCACCGCTCGTCGGGTCCTAAGTTGCGCTGTTCCGCACAGGTGCGGCATAAGGGAAAGAGTAATTTGCCCCCGGTCTTGTAAGGTAATACGGGGTGATACAGCTCTCGGGGTGGGAGGACACGACAACGAATGAGCCCGAAATAGTCTCTGACATCGGTGAAATGGTTGGTGATGACTTGGGGATGTTGGACGGGAAATGGCTTGTATTTCAACACGTACGGGTACAGGGAACAGACATCCACGTATCGCATGTCACCCTCCTCACAATACAGTCGTGTAGCATTGGTCCGGCCTCCGTACAAAGCGTCACGGGGATTCAAAGGATCTTGTATATCGACTCCTTGTAAAAATTCCTGTAAGTCGGGATTGGTCTGG
Source organism: Ostrea edulis (assembly GCF_947568905.1). Taxonomy (NCBI): domain Eukaryota; kingdom Metazoa; phylum Mollusca; class Bivalvia; order Ostreida; family Ostreidae; genus Ostrea; species Ostrea edulis. The sequence continues at coordinate 38,091,909 of NC_079164.1, forward strand.
GTCTGACGATCAAACTCGTGTTCCCATATGCTCACGACTGTATAGCCTTGGTCTTCTAAAGCACTGGCTCGTTTTAAGGTGTCCAGGTAGAGGTCTTGATACGTATGCTGAACACGATGAGGATGCATGTCAGTCAACAGATTCGGGAAACAGGTGGGACAGCCGTGCCAGTAACAGCCATAGAATTCGTACACGATACGAGATTCCTCATCATACCCATCTACTGTATAAGGTCCAAGCGTGACTTCGCCCCCATTTCTAGCATGTCGTATGCAGTGATGTTGATGTTCTAGCCAGGCGAGCCATCGACAAGCTTTAGCTGAATATCGTCGTGCTGGCCGGTAGCCCATATTAGGAATGATGGCGATGGTATTTTCAACCATGAATCCTCGTCGGTAGGCTAAATTAGCCGTGCTGGCAAACGTGATGGATTCTTGAAAGGGGTCTACTTCCACCAGATCAAACAGGGTGGACTTGAAATGGGCACAACACCGGCGTAAAATATCCACGTCCGAGATGCAGTAAGCTAAGAATTCTTTCTGGAAATCAAAGACTTTGCCCTCTTGTTGATGGTACCAAGTATAGAAGGCTTCACGATTGGCGGTGGACATATCGTCAGGATTGTAGAAATGAGCGGCCGGGTAAGGACCCACATACTGCTGGTTCTCTGTCGTGTTGAAAAAGTGCGGGAAATATCCTTTTTTCAATTCCGTTAATCCGAAAGCAGAGGGCATCTTGGCAAGAGCAAAGGGTAGAAAGTTGTAAGAATCAATGAATCTCAACCCCAAGACTTGCATGGATAAGATTTTACTACCGTTCAGGATGACGGTGGGTTTGATACACGCCGTGTGAACCAGGTAATTCAAAATAAACTGCCCATCGTATCCTTTGAAATTGTGGGCAATGATGGTGGCTTCATCGTGTTTGAGTTCCACATAACCTTGCTCATCGGTCTCGCTCTGTAAGAGCCATTCCATAAACTGTTTTAACGTGTCGGGTCCTTGAAATAGGAAGCGGCGTTGTGATCCGAATCCTTCACAATGAGAACAGGGCTTGTCGATATCCACACTGTCGCAATGTTGACACACACGTTCTGCCACGCATAAATTGGGGATGTGAATACCGTTTTCCTGACTGCATTCGAAATCGTAATAAATGTATATTTTCAACTCCTCTTCTTCTTCTTTTTCTTTCTTAGGTTTGGGTTTCGTCTGTACAAAGCAGTGATGAGGCATGGTGACGACTTTGTGACAGATGCGGCATTCGGTTTGACCCCCACACGCGTGGCGTTTTAATAATTTCTTGGACATCCATTTCTGACACTGGTTACAGTGCCCCATTAAACTGCAGACCGTGGTCGTTGTATTACTGCTGTAAGGTTTCAAGTGGGTCTGGTAACAAGCTGCATTTCTGAAAAATCCCTTACAATGAGGGCAATTCGTCTGAGTCCCGTCCGGGATACAGGGGGTATCGGCTAAACAAAATGAGCATCGATGAGGACAGACGGTCCGATGTTCTTCAATGTGACTGTAGCCAACATCGCAAGAATCGCAATAGTATTTGTTTTCCGTCACTCCAGGCATAGACACAATGGCATCGTACTGCTCGTTATCCAGCAGGATATTCAAACAAGTCCCGTGTCCCGGTCCTTTGTAAATAGGTTCCAGTCGTAAACGAGCTGTATTCGTTTTGAATTGAAATATTTTCAATCGATACTGCGGGGCGAGCGCGTGTTGTAATTGCTCCCATTCACGCGGCCCACACGGCTGGTTCATAACACACCCAGCTTGTTCCATCAAGGCTTTCGCTTCTCGTTTCTGATCGAGAGAATCTTTATCCCCTTTTCTCATGCGTAACCATCTCGTTTCCCATGCCGGGTCGTTTGATTTCTGGCTGTGTAGACGTGCTACCACAATAGCCCGGGACAAGCAGAGAGAATCCTCAGGATTTTGAATGCGAACGATCGCTCTCTTAGAGGTTTTGAATTTCTCCTTATCCACGTGTAGATGTTTTTTCTTAGTGCACCCGCTGCCTTGTGGATATTTGACATGGAAAAAATCCATCTGCACTGCCCCGTCGGTGATTAGGAATTCCTTTTTAGATTGCTGCACGGCTTCTATTTTGTTCAGAATTTTGTCCTCGTTGAGCTGATTGGACTGCGTAAATTCGTACCAAATAGCTGAATCCAGAGACGGGTGCCGAATATTTAAACGTAGATAATCATTGGGATTGCACTGCATTTCCTGTTTCACATTTTTTAACATATCCCGGAAGAGGCGACGAATGAAGGCTGTATTTTCTTTCTCTGGAATAGGCTTGAAGGCAACATTGTAGACATTTTCCTTGACTTTAAATTTCCGTGATTGACGTCCTCGTTCCAGTTGAATTTTGTAATAATCCGAAATGAGTTTCTTTTTCCCTCCTCCCCGCTGTAAATACTGTAATCGCCGTTGATTCTCTCTGCGGAGTTGTAATTCACGCTGCCGTTGTCTGTTCAGCTGATCATTCAAAAATCTCAAGCGCTGTTCAATATAACTCCGTGGAAGTCCACTAGGTAACTTGTCTGACATGATGTCGAAAGTGACACTCAATGCACCGCGCGCCGCTTTATATATTACCTATAGACAGCGCTGGGTAAAACTAGGTACCGTGCCAGCTCTGGGGATTGTACCATTGTTCTTTAATAAACATGTCAACTTAAAACCTTGTGTTATTCTTTAGATTTAATACACAGGATTTCACTGGATTTTATACCGATTTTCAGAAAAATAGCAGGAACTCAAAGCGAAAGTACCGCATGCTAAAATTAGACCAGCGACCATAGCCCAGCCTATTCACCGGCCTACAACCCCTGCTGGGGTTGACCCCGTCCTAGTGCACTCCGTTAACCCCAACACCGCTTGACCAATCAAAAGACGCCCTTACTTGACCTCATTTGCATAAAAAGTGCACTCAGTTGAACCCCCTATCGGGAGGGCTTATACTACTAAGAAACACATTTTGTTAAAAAAAAACAACAACCAAGAATTGTTATACAATTTGCAATGGTTTGGGGATATAATACATTGCTCTTCAGAATCCGTATATTTTAGAGGTGTATCAATTTTAATAAGGAAGAATAGCTTTTGAATATATTAATTACCATAGATCAACAGGTGGAAGAAAATCACTAGTCAATGTTAAAAGATTTTGACTCGTGAATATCTATAATTCTAACAATGGAAAAGACAAGGGTGATCTTTCTAAGAAACTAATTACTTTGATTAACAAATATGCTATAAATTTGAACTGCATCATATTATGTGACGATTTAATCAGCTCTATTACGAAAGGAATGACAAAAGTGTTGGTATCTTAGAGACAATTATTAAAGCTTTTTGTCTCAAGGATGGTTGAATATATCCTGGGAGAATTATGAACAAGGACGAACTTTGTGTGATGGAAATAATTTCCCAAAGAGTATTCCTAGATTTCATATATCATGTATTCAGCATGCTTCCGATTGAACAATATGTACATTGTATATCTAAGAAAAACACCCAACGTACATGTAGATAAACAACAGATTTACAGATCACTTTGGAATGATATTTGAACTGTGCAAATCTCAACAATTTAGAAATGTAGGCTATTGGAAACTATATACGGCATTATAAATTATGAAATTATTTGCAAAAAAAATAAAGATATATCCAAGAAGAAATTGCAAATTGGGAAATATTAATGACCTGGTAAGTAAATGGGAACCTATTGAAATATGCATCAAAATATTTTGCACAAACTATTCTAAACAAGAACAACGAGAGGCCCATGGGCCACATCGCTCACCTGAGTTCATGCTTTGACTTGTTGGAAGAATATTTGCAGATTGATGGTCCTTTATTCTGTCATATCAATGGTTCCCCGTTGTCAGCATATCAGTTCTCGAGTGTATTGCACAAAGCATTAAGATTTCTAGGTACTGAAACAAAAACATTCAAAACGCACTCGTTTAGAATAAGGGCTGCTAGTCACATGTATTTGTCAGGCATACCTGAACAAGAAATTCAGAGAAGGGGGGTAGATGGCTCGCCAATGCATATAAAAATTACCTCAGACCTAAGCTGGCTACATTTTAGATGCAAATAATGATATCACAATAGTAAGCCTTGATGCATAAGTTGCCAACTAATTGAATAGGATTGAAATAATGCTAAATGTTTTTCAAATTTCATGTACGCATTGTTAAGTGTGTTGTGTATTGTTCATAAATCTTGCAGATTCAATATGGATTGTGGGATCATCACTTATTAAAAGAGCAGAACAATTTGCATTGAATTCACCCGAGTTTGGCAAAGACCTTGCTTTACATGGCATATCAGTGTCGCGGAAGGGAATTTGACAATTTCCAGAAGGTTGTTTTTGACATGTACTCCACAAATCCACAGCCAAGGTTTCTGGTTATACATGTAGGGGTAATGATATTTGCAAACATAATAATCCATTTGTAGGAAACAAAAGTTCATGAAAAATGTAATCAACAGGTTGAGTTTGGCTATGCCGTTGACTTGCATTGTATGGTCACATATACATATGTATTACCCAGAGTTTATTGGCGCCATGCTATATCAAATACTGCTGCAGAGAAATCTAGGTGTAGGATTAATAGTTCTATTGCTAGTTTTGTTTTAGAGAAAGGTGACGCTTCCATTAAATATCAGAATATACATGTAAGTGTTGAGGAAAGTAAACTATTTCTTAGTGATGGAGTTCACTTGTCTCCCTTGGGCAATCATGTTTTTGTGTCAACAATGCAGACTGCACTGAGGCAGTTTAGTCGAGCAGATAGTTTACTTCATCCAAAGAGGTGATATATGGAAATGAGTGGGAACTGTTGTGGCTTTATGTCTGATGATTATGCATTTATTTGTTGATTACTATTTGTGAATGATATATGCTAATTTTTACGCTAATAGTTAAAATTCAGCCGCTGTGTTGGCGGTTGGATTTCATGCGTGAAATCCAATTGGCGTAATTTTGACAGAAAACCATTTGCTGAGGGATACTGTTGTCACCAGGTCCCCCAGCTCTGATATGGTTTGTTGAATATTTGTGAATGATATGCTGCCAAAAGCTTACAGGTGGTAAGATCGGCGCATAGGGTATGAACATGCGAGTGGCATGTTAACGGTGAATGTTGTTTAAAATAAAAAGCCATGACAGTTCCGCCAATATGCATTTGAGTATTTTTTTTCAGGTCAGAGGTGGTTAAAATAAGTAAACTACCCATTAAACTGAAATCTGTAGACATCAGCTTTATTCACGTGAGTTTTAGGAATTTCGAAATTACGAATCTCTATACAAGATTTGAAATCCCTACCTTAAATAGGTTAAGAGGATATTGCCAAACTTATCTTTTCTTAAAAGTCAGTCAAAATCTAAGGCCAAAAACTCTAGTACATGTACCAAAAAGAAAGGTCTTGTTACAAGGAATACATTTATGAAAGATGCACTTTAGCTTAAAGTTTTAAAACAAAATCCAAAGTCACACGGTCAAACATTATGGCATCAGATGACGTTTTCTGACATAAGGAATATTTATTAATAAAAAAAATTCAGGAGATATTTCCGAGGTTAGATTTTCTTAAAAGTAGGTCAAACCAAAAGATCAAGGTCACAAGGTCAAAAACTTTGGTACCAAAAGATTTTGTCACAAGGATTACACATATGAAATATATATATTTGATAATCATTCACAATTCAAACATTACGAACAAGGTTCAAGTTTCATACAGACAGGATAAATACACTATGCCCCCAGTCTTTAGTCAATGTGGAAGTCAAAAAGGATTGGGGTGGTGTTTTTTTCTTCTAAGATTTAAATGCATTTTAACTGTACATGACCATATTGGCCCCACCCGAGGGACTAAACCTTAAACCATGATTTTGACAACTTAGGTAGAGGCCCTCATGGACATCATAACTATGCATTTAGTTTTTCTCATACATATGTAGGAGGAAATAATGAGCATATGAAGAATCGACAGGGGATGCTTACTCCTCCTAGGCACTTGATCCCACCTCTGGTGTGTCCAGGGGTCCGTGTTTACCCAACTCTTTATTTTGTATTGCTTATAGGAGTTATGTGATTGATCACTGTTCGTTATATTCACCTTTCATTTAAGACATCTCACTAAATGGCCATATTGGCCCAACCCCAAGTCATAAATCCCTTACCCAGAGGCCATGACTTTCACAATTTAGGTAGAAAGCTTTGTGGATATCATGACCATGCATTTAGTTTTTCTCACACGTTTGATAGTTTTTTTTTTTAATATGATACTGCTAATATTTGTAGGCAATTATTTTTAATGTACAAGTTGAATAAAATATTAACTAGCACTGGGTGATACACGTATATTTATTTTTATCGAATAATTTTTTTCCTTCTTTTTTTGGATTCCTGGACCCCCCCCCTTTTTTTTTTATTTCGCTGAATCCTATAATATTTAACTAGCAAAGAAGCCACAGTGTGATTTGGCTACGTCATTGCATTCTCAGTTCCAAAAGGAGATGAAGAAGTTGACTCAGTAATTTGACAACTAGGCCTAACGCTATTAAAACAAAGTACGTACTTAAAGCCAAACCTCGATATACCAAATCTTCAAAACATGACTGAATTCATCGTTTAAACTTACATTTTCACTACATACCGTTTCGACTGCCTACCAGAGAGAGAGAGAGAGAGAGAGAGAGAGAGAGAGAGAGAGAGGTCAATAACTCGAACTTCTTTCCCATTTCAAAAGAAAGAAATTGCGTTGTCAATAAAACCGACGGGGCTCATATTACTTCGCATTGGGATGGTTTTAAAGGGCAAGTGACTGTAATCGCAAATGAAAGTTCCTAGCAGAAACAACACATAAGACATGGGCGGATCCAGAAGGGGGGAGGGGTCTAGGGCGTCTGGACCCCACCCCCTTTGGAGAACCAAAAAGTTTAAGAAATATTCAATTTTAACGAGACTTTGAGTCCAAATGATATGAACGGTAGATACTTACATGTATATGTACTACTAATTGCTTCATTCAAATTTATCAACACTATTATAAATATCATTCAACTCTAGGATAAATAAGACAACACACTGATAATATATTTACGACATTTTCGTCAGATGCAAGTATCGCTTTTAAAAAGAATTCTTAAAAAGTACATTTGTATATATATAACATAAAAAAATTTGTTTAAGAAGTAGACAATTTGAAAGTGAAAAGGAGGTGCCAGGAAATGTTCAGAATGCAGGACAGAATGCAGGAATTGCACCATTTACCCTACAGCTTCTGGGGGCCTAGGCCGCCCCCAGCCTACTGGGAGTAACCTCTCTCTCTCTCTCTCTCTCTCTCTCTCTCTCTCTCTCTCTCTCTCATTTCTTTGCGATATCAGAAATAGATAGCGGATAGACGTTGTGAAAAGTATTTAAACGATCAAGTTTATCAAGTTCTTACATCCGCTTCTGTACAAGATATACTTCACAAGAGATAAAATCCGGCAGCAACTCGAAAATCCAGGTTTTCTGCAACTCGTCGTAGTTACTTCAGTGTGTATACATTCTCAAACAAATGTGATAAAAATTGATGATCAGACATCGTCATATTCCACTTTTCCCCTCTCTAAATATAACTATGATCATTTGACCCAGCATGACGTTTTAGTGAGCAAAATTTTACGAAGGTAATGTGACCAGGTTAAATACTAGATGATATAAAGAGAAGAAATAATGGAGTTTGAATGATATCAATGATGTTTATTTGTGTTTGAATGCATGATGGTGGTCATTGTACATTGATAAAGTGGCTTTTTATAGGATCCGAAACAGTGACATGTGAGAAAGTTGGTTGGCGGGGATTTCTACTTTCACTTTTGAGGATGCAGTAAACGGACGACAGGAGGGGAAGCTGCGCATTTCCTCGTTGGATGATTTGTGTACATGTGTGGACGTGGATGTCATTTCAGTGAGTTCACTTGGATTTGAGAGGCTGAGCAAAGGCACAAAGAAATTGTTTCCTGAGTATAGAGTCTGAACCGAGGATATTGCATCATTCCTGATCAGGCAAGTCTGGCTTGTTCATTTATTTTATTTATCATTTCTTTTTCTTTTTTTTCTTTTTTTGGAATTATTTTTTATTCATTTATTGGTTTACAATATTACAGAAGGTGAAATGTACATGTTTAACTATTTCTGTGTATCATATATGTGTATTTGTTTTATTAATTTTCTTTGGGGGTGGGGGGGGGGGCTGTTATCAGTTTGTGTAGAGTGTCAGTTTTGTGTATTGCTTAAAGATCAGTACCAGTGTCCTACTGTTGAACATTGGGCAGATATGTAAATTGGCACTTGGTTGGTTTATGCAGTCCTCCCTGACATTGACAGGGCTTTCCCATGGAGACTGTTTTCCAAGTTATGCGTAGAGTGTCAGTCATCTATCTGTGTCTCGCAAGTACTTGGTGCAGACAGCTATCATGCTGAATCCCGTGAAGGAAGGGGATATAGACTTCCTTTGGAATGACGTACATACTCAATGTTGCGTCGCATGTGGAGACCCACCCACATCTTGAAGAGTGACCTTGACTTTTGACCTTGACCCCATTTTTAAAGGTCAACCACCTAAGATTTTGTGGAGGAGAAAGTGATCTTGACCTTTGACATTGACCCACTTTCAAGGTCATTCAAGGTCAACAATCCTAGAATATCATGTGACGACTCCTAAAGATGTAGATGGAGCTTTATGATAGAAAACGTCATTTTTCGGTCCCTATTTACCCCCTGGGGCCAATATGAAAATTCCAAAACCTTATTGCACATCTACAGGACATTACTATTCAGCTCCCTAAATATCATGTGACTATTCCTAAAGATGTAGATGGAGTTTAAGTGACAAGCTTTGTAATAGAAAACGTCATTTTTCGGCCCTTATTTGCCCCCTGGGGCCAATATGAAAATTCCGAAACCTTATTGCACATCTACAGGACATTACTATTCAGCTCCTAGAATATCATGTGACTGCTCCTACAGATGTAGATGGAGTTTAAGTGACAAGCTTTATGTTAGAAAATGTCATTTTTCAGGCCCTATTTGCCCCCTGGGGCCAATATGAACATTCTGAAACCTTATTGCACATCTACAGGACTTTGCTATTCAGCTCCTAGAATATCATTTGGATTGCGCTGTAAATATGTACAAAATTCTAAAGAACGTTTAGTAAACTTGAAATTGCAAAACTTTTCTCAAATCAACAACATCAAAAGGTATGACATTTCAACACTTTTCACGACCATTCCTGACGATAAATTAAAGACTAGACTTTTTTTTACATCATAGACAGTTGCTTCTTCAACAAAAATGGAAAACGGAAATATTCCTATCTAGTGATCAGTCATCCCAAAATTACTTTGTTAAGCACCACTCTGATTCCACGCACAAGTACTCTGAAGTTGAAATAAAAATATGCTCCTCATTGACAATATATCTGTGGTCGTTGGTGATCAGGTCTTCCAACAGTCTGTTGGAATCCCCATGGGCACGAATTGCGCTCCTTTGTGAGCTCACCTGTTTTTATATTCCTATGAAGCATAATCTATTAAAAAAACTTCTACGTAAGAAGAAAAAATCTCTTGCTGTGGCCTTCAATTGGACATTTAGATATATCAACGACGTATTATCTATTAACAATAATAAATTTCATGCATATGTCGATTCGATATATCGCAGTGAACTCGAAATAAAAGACACAACAGAGTCGTCCACTTTTGCTTCATATTTAGATATTTTATTGGAAGTAGATATTAACGCCAAACTAACAACTCAACTTTATGACAAACAGGATGATTTCAATTTCTCCATTGTCAACTTCCCATATTTATGTAGCAATATTCCATTATCACCTGCCAATGGTGTTGATATCTCTCAACTGATTCAATACGCAAGAGCTTGTTTTCCGTCAGCTTTTAAATCAAATCAGGCTACTGACAAACAAGTTAACGGTGCTGGGGTTCCAACAGTCTCGTTTAAAGTAAGCATTTCGCAAATGCTATGGGCGTTATAACGATCTAGTTTGCCAACACAACCTATCATTGGGTCAAATGCTGTCTGACGTGTTTCATACTGATTGTTAGGCCGTTCTTGGCACACTGATTTTGACTCCGTTTACTTGATAAAGATATAGGGCTCACGGCGGGTGTGACCGGTCGACAGAGAATACTTGCTCCTCCTGGACACCTGATCCCACCTCTGGTATTTCAAGGGGTCCGTGTTTGCCCAACTCTCTATTTTGTATTGCTTATAGGAGTTATGAGATTGATCACTGTTCGTTATCTTCACCTTCCATATAATAAGAAAGATTTTGTGAATTCACTAGTTTAGTTGATATATTGTTTTTACCACACAAAACATTCTTTTACAACGTTTAGTATGATAATTGATAAACTTTCCCGTGATAAATCAATTTCTTAGCCAATAATTCAAAACATTTATCCCTAAGTTCCATTTCTATGCTCTACCTTGATTTTCTTAAGTAAGACACTTTAACTTCTGTACAATGCATATATTCAGGACCTTTTTGTATTAAAAGTGCAAAAAGGTAATTATTTATTTAATTGTTTAGCGTTTCTTGTAAAATGAGGAAGGTATTTTATATAAATAATTTTTCAAAAGATGGACTATATATTCTGCTATTTCTCAACAATCATATAAATAAATAAATAATGATCTTTTTGCACTTTGATGAAAAGCAACTGACATAAAACAGTTCTGATCGTTCCCTATTTTGTGTGAATAACATGCATCTTCTTCACACGATTATGCGACAAATCATGTTAACCTATTTTCCTGTGTATGTACGTTCATTTGTAACAAAGTTTAATTATTTATTAAAGATGCATGTTTTTTTCTCTTGTTTTTCCTTTTGGGAAGTATTCCTGTCAAAACTGAAGTCATTCAACGCAAGGAAAAATCAATATTTACGGCCCTCTTATAGCCGTGTGCGATATTATACCTGCACTGAAATGAATTCATCTGGTGCTACGTTGAGCAAAGGTATTCGATAGCCGATCTCTTGTAGGTAAGCGAGGTCCAGTGTTTTGGTTATGTGTTGTGCTCTCTTTGATAAATCCCAAGCAAATATTGTTATAGTTCCTGTTAATGTAGGACCCATGCCATTCGTTCCCCATCCGTCTTGGGCGGACCACAAACCGTAGGCTATGAAATATATATAATAGAAACGTAACTCTTGTCACTTAATATAGCGTTCGTTCAATTGGTGAGAAAAATTTATCTCTCTTATGAACTCTATAGAAGATTATGAACATTATACCAGACGATGGGCTGAATATAAAAATGAAGAACTTGGCACATTTTCAGAATGGATAAAAATAAAAATCTCGTATTACACACATTTAAACAAATATGCACACTCATCTATCCATCTGTGTTTCGTAAACCATGCGCGATGAAAGAATTAGTTAGATTACATAAGGAATATGCATTGGTTCCGGTTAACAATCTTTTAACATTGTCTTTGTGTGTAAGGTTCACTATTACAACTGTATTTTGAACAAACATTGTTTTAATTCTACATTTGATATTCCAACTTTTACTCCCTTCACAATCACTCAGTTTAAAACACATTTAGTGACAAAGTCAATGGGACGAATTGATACTGAATTCCAAAAACTTTACAAAATCCTTACAGAGATATATTGCAGGATCCAGAAAATATTCTACCAATCCCCAACCTTCTTCATTACGAAAAAAATATCAATTACTGTAAAGGAGAAACTACAGACGTATTGTGCCACAACACATGCAAGAAGTGGTGTAAATCATATGTGGATTCTCAAAACATCAAACGAACGTTTCATAAATATTAAATCACAAAACCTGTCCAAAATTAACAACGTCAAAATGTACTACTTTTCAACACTCTACACCACCATTACTCACAATAGGTCAAAGACTATGCTTTTAACATAACAGATAATCCCAAAAAAATGGAACTCGGAAATATTTGTGATCAGTCATCCAAACAAAAGGTCCATTGCTCACCTGGGTCACCTTGGTATTGCTGTTGTTCAGCTGTTGTATTTCTAAAATGATTTTTTAAATTGTTATTCTAATGAAAAAAATTTACCCTGTATTGTGGCCCCATTCTAGTCCGAAAGGGTCTAAATATAACCTTAATACAAGGTCAAAAGATCAACGGGCATGGTACGAAATGTAAGGTATCTCCATTAGGAAAATATGAAAACAATTTCAAAGATATTGTCAAGATTAACTTTACTAACAAGTAGGTTAAATTCCAAGGTCAAGGATACAATGTGGAAACCTTTAGTACCAGAAGTAAGCTTTTATCACAAGGAATGCATAAATGAAATATGTCAGATATGCATATATTATAAAATTAAAAGTTTAAAGGGACATGGACACGATTTGAGCCAAAAATGTTCAAATTTCATTTTTCCATTTTAAATGTTTAGAATGTTTAACTAAGATATTTCTAATAGTCAGCAACATTTTAAATATCAGGTGTCAAGGTACATGAGAGATACAAAGCTCACAATTCCTTATGTAAACAAGGTTCGTGCCATGTTTTTGTTTAGATAGGTTAAATATACAAGTTAAAGTTCGTTTAAAGCAGATTTTTTCAATTCACAAGTTAATTCTGAATACAATCAAATAGTTTCTAGTGTTTGGCACATCTCATTTTCTTTTAAACATGCTATTTTCTAATAATCCATCTATATGTAAACAAAAGCATGGCACGGGCCTTATTTACATTTCAAAGAATTGCGAGTGTTGTATCTCGCTTGTAACTCAACAACTGATATTCAAATTTTGGTTGACCATTAGAAATACTTGATTAAACAATGAAAATGGAAAAATAAAATTTGAAAATTTTCTGCTCAACTCGTGTCCATGCCCCTTTAAAGTTGTGGTTAAAATCTTTCAATCTGGGTCAAACTCCAAGATCAAGGACAAAGGTAAACCATCATGGTATCAAATGCAAGATCTTGAATCAAAAGAAATATATTCAAAATATAAAAGCCCTACCTTAAATAGTTCAAAAGATATTGTCTAGGTTATTCTTTCTTAAAAGTAGGTCAAACTCCAAGGTCAATGTAACAAGGTTAACACTATTGGTACCAAAACAAAGGTCTTGTCACAAGAAATGCTTTGCATGAATCATGACAACACTATCTCTCACTATTCAAAGATATGAATAAGGTTAAAGTTTTAGACTGATAGACAGTCCTATCGTATCCCCTGGGGTCACAAGTCCTATTGTTTATAAGAAAGACGATTCGTAAAGAGTTTTCATATATATCCTCATGTAAAACTTTGCTCTCCCTTTGTTGTCCCACCCTTTCCCCAGGGACATGTTTTAACAAAATGGAATCTACACTTAATAAGGAAGCCTTCCTGTATATTAAAACTTTTCTGGTCCAGTGGTTTTGTTTATTGTCAAATGACCTCACCCTATCTTTGCCTTACTATCTCCCCTTTGCAGGGGATATGGATCTTCATTTGAACATACTTAAATGCCCTTTACGCAATGATGGTTTATGCCAAGTTTGATTGAAATTGACCAATTCGTTCTAAAGATGATGGAATTTTGAAAAGTTTACAGCAACGACAAAGACGACCACAGATAATGGACAATTTTGGATTAGAAAAACTCACTTGAGGCTTTGTCTTATGTGAGCTAAGCTTTTGTTGATAAAAACAACTCTGACTTTACGCACACGCACTCTGAAGTTGATATTAAAAAGATGTTTGATTTCCTCATTCACAATATCTACGTAATCTTGGTACTGGCCACCAACAATCTGTTTATAGGCACGATTTTTGCTCCTTATCAGTTGACCTGTTTTTGGTTTTTCAAGAGTAGCAAGGTCATTATTAGATAGAAAATGAGATTGATCACTGTTCATTATCTTTACCTTTCATATTAGTATGCAAGCATTTTCATGTAGTTTAGATTGAAGTTTATTCAAATCTTGGCCTGGTGGGTAGGATGGGACCTCAATAAGAGATCAGTGTTTAACATAAAACCAAATCTTTAATAAAAAAAATATATTCTTAGTAGCAGCAAGATCAGGTTCAGTCACATCAATAGGCAAACCTCCTTAGATACTACAGATTCAAGTTCATCCAAATCAATGCCCTAAAGTATGTTTGGGGGCCACAATGCGAATTCAAAGTTTTACATGAGAATGTTTATAGGGGGATTTGAAAACTTTTTCCTTAAAAAGTATGGACCGTGGGGCTATAATCAAAATACAATTTTATATATTTCAGGAATGTAGGGGAGTATAAGGAATCCCTATTTTGTATGATTAAGTGATGAACCCATTTAACTTAAATGGAGTCCAAATATGGGTTATCAATATTCGAGGGAATAAAGATGGTGAAAAATCGTTTTTAAAATCTTCTGAAGAGCAGCAGGATCAGGTTGATTCAGGTGAGTTTTGTGTGTCATGGTCTTCTTGAATAAGTGAATGAGGAGAATGAACAGTTATGCAAAATAAAGGAAATTCCGAAAAATCACATTATTCGTCACAGTCAAACCTCGTTATCTCGAACTCAAAAGGGCGAATTTTGTTTTCAAGAATGTACGAGAGTTCAAGATATTGAAGTTAATTACATAAAGAAAATAAAATTGTGACTTTCAGCTCACATTCACATACCCATGGTATTCGGGATATCTTTTATATGCAACCTTAATTTCTGCAAAATAAGATGCATCAAACTTTTATTACGGTGCCATGACGCCATGATAATGACGTCATAATTACTTTGTTACGCAACTAAAAACCCAACAAGAAAAAAAGGTGGAATCAAAAAAGCGAGAGTAAAATGTTACACATGAACGATTAGAAATATTAATGACGCATTTTGCATACAGCAAAATTTATTTCTCTATTTAGCTGTCTCTCTGGACCATATGAACTCTTGTCATCCGCGCCTACACGGTTGTAGAGACAGGCCACATGCTTACAACAATTCCCATATCTTCCCGCGTTCATTCACCTACTTTCATTTCCATGAACGTTTCTCCTCAAATTGCCGAGAATGTTCCGTAGTTTCCATTAAGAACATAGGTACATGTAATATGAGCATGCTATTAATATATTATGGAAAAACATAATATTAAAATCAGCATTTCGCAAACTCCATGGTCGTTATAAAAATCTACTTTGCCAATACAACCTATAATTGCGTCAAATGCTGTCTGACTTGTTAGACCGTTCTTAGCACACTGGTTTTGACTACGGATAACTCCGTTTACTTGATAAAGATATAGGGCTCACGGCGATTGTGACCGGTCGTCAAGGGATGCTTACTCCTCCTAGGCACCTGATTCCACATCTGGTATATCCTGGGTCCGTGTTTGTCCAACTCAATATTTTGTGTTGCTTATAAGAGTTATGAGATTGATCACTTGATCTTCACTTTTCATTATACACACCAGAAAGTTACCGGAAAATCTTTGAAAAAAATGCGCTTACGGTTAATGAAAATAACTGCCTGAAATTCATTTTCCCTTATAGTCTTACCAGTGTCATGGGATCATCTTCATCCTATGACGAGGCTATGGCAGACTTCTAGTGAGTAGGGAAATATCTGATGACCCGGAAACCAACCCGTCTACGGACGGATGAACGGAAAATATTGATTCCGTAAAGGTTATGAAAATGGCCTAAAGCCAAAAACTTCTATCTTGAGAGTGTATATATAATAAAGAAATCACGGCAAAGTGTGTAGTTGTTGTTTTTTCTCTCCAGCGCTATATAGTGTACGCACCTTTTAATCTTCCATCAATGTTACAGATTGACCACAACTGTAGATGGGTTTCGTTGACACCATACAACAAACCCCCAACATGTTGTATTGTACTAATCGGATATCCCAGCATCGACAACCCTGAAGTAATATAAATGTAGCATTTACATGTAAGAGGGGAAATAAAAACAAAAACATAAATTTTTAAAATTGTTTTCAATTCCTATTTCATAAAGAAATTCTCGTAAGCACTAGTTATACATTATTCATTTCTTAATCTAATTTTATTGACTGTGTTCCTATATACCTTCCTCCTATTCTAAACGCTAGGTTAGCCCACTGCGTATATACATGATAAATCAAGAAGAAACTTGCATAGCGATCAGGTAAGCAACGTTGCTCATGGGCCATGTATTTGACCATGCCTTACTTGTTTGTATTGCGTGAACAGGACAAAATAAATTGGTTATCAATGTTTCATGGAATATTGGTTGAATATTGTTTAACGTCCCATTCGAGAATGTTTCACTCATGGAAACGTCACCATTGCTGATGAAGGGCGGCAGACCTATGTTCTGCACTGGCCTTTGAACAGGGAGGGATCTATATCGTGTCACACCTGCTGTGATACGGGACCCTGGTTTTGCGGTCTCATCCGAAGGACCGTCCCATTTTGTCGCCTCTTACGACAAGCTAGGGGTACTGGGGACCTATTCTAATCCGCATCCCCGCGGAGAGATTAATTCGATACGCGAGAGCTTGCTCTCCCTATTATCAGAATTTCCCAAAGTATATGGTCGTTATAATGATATGGTTTGGCAATACAACCTTTCATTGGGTCAAATGCTGTTTCATACCGGTTGGTATGCCGTTCGTGGCACACTGATTTTGACTACGGATTACTCCGTTTACTTGATCAAGATAGAGGACTCAAGGCGTGTGTGATCGATCAACAGGGGATGCTTACTCCTCCTAGGCAATATATTTGTGGTATATCCAGGGGTCCGTGTTTGCCCAACTCTATATTTTGTGTTCCTTATAGGAGTTATGAGATTGATCAATTTTCGTTATCTTCACCTTTCATGGAAGGCAAACACGAGCCGAAAGTATCTTCGTTGATCGCTCTAAGTTAGTGGCTTGCTGATTCAGAGCGATCAAATTACAATGTACATAGTGCATATTTTAGAATGAGATGTTTTCACAGTTTTACCTTGACCTTGAAAAGTCCCTAATGGTGTTTGAACTTGTACTACAATTAAATCCGGATACGTCTTAAAGGTGTGTTCAAGTGTTGTATTTATACAGTCACCTAAGGAAAATAAAACCACGCACATTAATGAGGATGTAAATATGCAGTAACTTTTTGCATTATCAAGGATAATCGTAATAGGTAATACTGTGTTAATTAGTCATACAATTTACTTGTGCAATATAGCAAACAAAACATGCTTATTAAACATACAATTGAAAAATGTATTGCCAATATTTCATGGAAATAGGTCAAGGTCATGTCCTTGTGACAGTGAGTACATTTACCGACACGTTACACCTGCCAAGGTCCTGTCTGATATGGTTTTATCTAGAAGCAGTCAAAGACTTGATGCGAGGTAAATTCAATGTTTTAGAAAATGTCCGAGTTAAACAGTTACAAATAATTGGTCCAGTCCATAATTTTGTAATAGCGAAATATGAGAAGGGACCACCTGACAGTTTGCAGTTCTCAGCATTTGAAGATGCATCATCTATATACAAGAGTTTTAAGTTGCTTTCTTTAGTTATATATGCTGGCAGATGACCGTTAACGCCTTTGGGCCGCTTAATTTTGTTTCGTAATATATGTATAAAGCCAATTCTGCATTGTTGTCCAGTGAGTGCACTTGAACCTCCCAATCGTCTAATTTTCCTTGCCCGAAAAGAAAGGTGTGTTGCTTAAATTGTAAAATAGTTACACTCACCAATGTCTCATTCATTTACATATATTTAAATTTTCTGTCTTTGAAAGTTTTCTTAACAAACGATTCTAGCAGAATTTCCCTGTACGTTAGTTTATAACCTTTCATCGGTGTATAAAAAGGCTCCATAAGTGCATGTATGCATTGTAGTGTTAAAGGGGCATGGACACGTTTTGAACTGAATATTTTCAATTCTATTTTTCCATTATTGTCTACAATGTTTAACTAAAGTATTGCTAATGGTCAATCAAAATTTAGATATCAGTTGTTGAGTTACAGAGGCTCTTGCTATGTTTTTGTGTACATATAGATTGCTTAATAGAAAATAGCATGTTTAAAACATTGAGATGTGCCAAAGACTACAAACTATTGAATTGTGTGCAGAATTAACTTATAAAATGGAAAAAAAACACCACCACCCCCCCAAACTGCTTTAAACAAAACTTTTACTAGTATATTTAACCTGTGTAAACAAACCCATGGCACGAGCCTTAAGCTTGATTACATAACAAAGAATTGTGAGCTGTGTATATGCATCTCCTACATGTTTGCACCTCGATAACTAACATTCAAATTTTTGCTGACCATTTGAAATAAGGGGCTACAACTCCTTAGGATCTCCGTAATATTGCAGATGCGAGAGTGATTCAATCTCGCAACATTTTCGATCATTCTAAACATTTGCTGACTTTCTTTTATACTTAAATGAAACGATGCTGTATATGTTTCTTGGCCAATATATAAATTTACAACCTGCAACTTACGATTTGTGATTTCATCGTTATTGCGAAGGTTTAAATTTGATATCGTTTAAAAAACGAACAACAGAGTGTAAATATTTTCTTCCACTAAATGATTTTTCTTTCTACTGTATGTGGGAATGGCTCGAGTAAAGTACATTTTTGTGCTGATTGTCAATGTTTAGATTTTCAGTAAATTCACCAACAAGATCTCGCGATAACGAGCATGGCAGAGCAGACGAAGCATTTTGCATGTTGTACATTATATTTATTGAAATATACCTTTATTAGATATGCCCAAGCGCAAAGTTGGTACTCTTTTAGTGTAAACAACATTAGATATGATTTGAACACATTTTATGGTATATCATGCATGTACAGTGGAGCCTCGGTAATCCGGACGCCATTAATCCGGACGCTTCACCTTCCGGACGATTTTTCTAGGGAACGGAATTTTTATACATTATTTTGCATCATTAATCCGGAAATTCGCGTTCCGGATCCGGACGGTCACTTTTTACTACAAAACGTTATAATGCATTGAAAATTGTACCGTTAATCCGGACGGTAATTTTGTTTAGGGAAGTTAAGGTCTGTGTCGGACAATTTTAGCAAGGTGTAAATTATAAAGAAAACAAGCCAAACTGTCTAATTGAAGCGATTACCTGTACCCTGTCAACACCTCCCTCCAATTAGGTGGTGTGTGATGATAAGTCCGTTAGAGAGCACGTGCCGATCGAGACATTGTATTGTCAATTTTCGCACATAAGATCTTTATTGCGTGTAGTGTTGAATTTTGTAAATAAATATGTAGCATATTATTTTATAGTCTTGATCAATACCCTAATAGTATTAATAAATTAAACATCATGCCGTAATGATAATTTTTTTTAACTGCTACACGTATCAGTTGTACTGATTCGTAAATTGATATCGGCTTATTCAAATCTAAAGAGTGTAGATTATACTTCTAGATTCTGGATTTTATTCTGTTGATTGGCGTGAAATATACATGTATGTTCATGCATATGTATATATAGTATGATTTTTTAACGTTTAGAATGTCGCGCATGTAGAATGTACCTGTGTACGATTGATTCTTGTTACGACGTTGTAGAGCTTTATTGCTTTCGAAATTTTAAACTCTGCGTAGAAGTGAGAAAATTACCATTTAAGGAATATGACAATTAAATTCTGTATGTACCTGTAATGTTAATTTCACCCGAGTTTTGTTCCGTTATTATCGCATCATGAAAATAATAGGTGCGCGTGACTAGATCAAAGCAGTAGTAGGTCTTGATATTACGAGCTTAAATGATTTTGTTTTCCTGATATTGTCTTGGATAATTATAGAATAAGAAATATAAAATCTGGCAGATTGAATTTTGGTTAAAGAATATTGTCAACTGACATGATAATCACGAAATTCTTATATCAACTTTGGACGATGAAGATTGTTTTAACAGACCGCCGAACCCGTGAACCGTGACAGATGGAAATTACCAGCCTCTTTAAGAAGTAAAAGTGTGGTGAAATGTTTGAAATGTAAATGATTATGTTAGTTACTAATGATTTAATAACTTATAGTTACATAAAGTGCTTAATTATTTGTTTTAGTGCATACGGTACACGGTTAACATTATCATAATTTATTTACTAATGCAAATGGTTAAATCCAATGATAGAATGTGTTTAATTAACTATGCATCAATAAAATAGGCACATATTGGCTACTTATGCAAAGCTAGAAAATATGCGATTCAATTATCCGGACGCTTCATTTATCTGGACGATTTTGCTGGGAACCAAAGTGTCCGGATTAACGAGGCTCCACTGTATATTAATGGATAAGAAGCAAGTTCGTACTGCTTATCGAGTTCTTCTCCTGAAACAACATTAGAGACAAATACACAAAGTTTATTACAAGTTCTTCATGGAAATATGTTGCACCATAACGAAGGTTATATAGAATTGTAGCACTCTCCCGAAAACGTCAGAATAAAACAATCGGAGAGGGCTACATTATTGCAGCTATCTAGGTCTATGACAGATTCGAATGAATGATATTTTCATGAATAATTACACGATTTCAATGTTAAAATGTCTTAAAATGTAAAACAAATCTCATTTAAGAATTGAATTGTAGGAATTATATGTTATGACAGCCTATATTCATTTATATTTCCCAAAGAATTATTTCTAGCAGAGCAATGGTCTGAATGTAGGGAATATTTTGAAATGCAAATTAAATAATTTATAAGGATAAAATATGTGATA
Source organism: Ostrea edulis (assembly GCF_947568905.1). NCBI lineage: Eukaryota > Metazoa > Mollusca > Bivalvia > Ostreida > Ostreidae > Ostrea > Ostrea edulis. The sequence goes on from NC_079164.1 coordinate 38,112,695, forward strand.
AAAAGAATCCCCCATGGTTTGTTGTTGGATATGATTATTATCCAACTCGTTGTGTGTTTCTCTATCCTCTCGCCAAGGCTTGGGGATAGACAACACACAACTCGTTGGATAATAATCATATCCAGCCACAAACCATGGGAGATCCTACATGTATTTAAATCATGAAGTCACGCTATTCCGCGGATTTTATCTCAGCAAAGATCTCCGTGGCCTGCCTTAGTGAACGTACATGTACCTTTGTGATTCGTTACATCCAATGAGTTCATAATATTTTGCTTTAAAACTACAGGGAATGAAAATCGGATCCAATCTGCGATTGGATTGTGGCTGTTTGTCATTTTGTTGTATCCACCCTTTTTTGATGGCAGGCAGTTGTTTATGGCACTTTTGTGTGTTTTGGAATGGTATTAAGTTTATGAGGGGTCAACCTAAGATACATGTATACTGTACAGTTCTTATTCTAGTCTGGTTGACCCCCTTTTTCCTATGTACATCTTGTTGCAATGCCATTATGGTGCAGGGGGTCAGATTGGATTATATTTTACCTAAGATGTGTACTCTTTATTTAAGTACCCCTTTTCTGACCCCCATTTTTTGTACTTGTTAATCATATTTTACTACTTTTCGTCATTTACTTCAATAAATGACATTTTTTTTCACTTCTACATGGTGTTACGTGTTTTTGCCTGCTTTTGACAAAAAACAAGTTCAATCGCATGGCAGGAGAACTAAGGAAAATAAAAATCGTTTCGTTTTATGCGTGAATTCATGATAAGCATGTTCTCTATTATCGTATTTTACTGTACTATTTGTTTGCGTTGCATTTGTCACCTGTCTCTATAACCGTGTTTTACTGTAGTATTTGTATACAGTGTATTTATCACCTGTCTCTATAACCGTGTTATACTGTAGTATTTGTATACAGTGTATTTATCACCTGTCTCTATAACCGTTTTTTACTGTAGTATTTGTATACAGTGTATTTGTCACCTGTCTCTATAACCGTGTTTTACTGTAGTATTTGTATACAGTGTATTTGTCACCTGTCTCTATAACCGTGTTTTACTGTAGTATTTGTATACAGTGTATCTGTCACCTGTCTCTATAACCGTGTTTTACTGTAGTATTTGTATACAGTGTATTTATCACCTGTCTCTATAACCGTGTTTTACTATAGTATTTGTATACAGTGTATTTATCACCTGTCTCTATAACCGTGTTTTACTGTAGTATTTGTATACAGTGTATTTATCACCTGTCTCTATAACCGTGTTTTACTGTAGTATTTGTATACAGTGTATTTATCACCTGTCTCTATAACCATGTTTTACTGTAGTATTTGTATACAGTGTATTTATCACCTGTCTCTATAACCGTGTTTTACTGTAGTATTTGTATACAGTATATTTGTCACCTGTCTCTATAACCGTGTTTTACTGTAGTATTTGTATACAGAGTGTATTTGTCACCTGTCTCTATAACCATGTTTTACTGTAGTATTTGTATACAGTGTATTTATCACCTGTCTCTATAACCGTGTTTTACTGTAGTATTTGTATACAGTGTATTTGTCACCTGTCTCTATAACCGTGTTTTACTGTAGTATTTGTATACAGAGTGTATTTGTCACCTGTCTCTATAACCATGTTTTACTGTAGTATTTGTATACAGTGTATTTATCACCTGTCTCTATAACCGTGTTTTACTGTAGTATTTGTATACAGTGTATTTATCACCTGTCTCTATAACCGTGTTTTACTGTAGTATTTGTATACAGTGTATCTGTCACCTGTCTCTATAACCGTGTTTTACTGTAGTATTTGTATACAGTGTATCTGTCACCTGTCTCTATAACCGTGTTTTACTGTAGAATTTGTATACAGTGTATTTATCACCTGTCTCTATAACCGTGTTTTACTGTAGTACTTGTATGCAACGTATTTTTCACCTTCTTGAACATGAATGGCACTGCTTCTCCAAGATGGAAGGGGCAGATCACTTGGCTTCCATGCTTTCGCTCGAACAAGAACTGATGTGTATTGTCTCGTCAACTGGTCTGGACCAACCCATTTATTTTCATTCCCTGGAAATTCGTAAATCATTTTAATATTCCAGATTCGCCATGTATAAATAATGCAGTCTCCCATCCTCAATACATGCACATGTGTATTGTGCAATTCGTAAATCATTTCAATATTCCAAATTGAGCTTATATAAATACATATAATTCCAATGTTATTTATTATGTTCCCCAAACAAAGTTTGGGAACATATTGTTTTTACTCTGTTTCTTATTATTAGGTCTTTCCACCTTTCTGTGGAAAGACCTTTTGTTATTGTTCTGTTTATTATTATTAGGGCTTTCCACCTTTCTGTGGAAAGACCTTTTGATATTGTTCTGTTTATTATTATTATTATTATTTGTCTTCTTTTCTTTCCGCCGCGAGAAGCTCTTGACGTTTTTTAAAGACTTATCGAAAAACAATTTAGACCATCATATTTGAAATCTCGAAACATGCTCAGATCTCACCCTGCGTATTTGATCTTTGACCCCTAACGAACTTATGGGACTTTACGCAAAAAACCCTTGTTATCGGATCACCTCGAAAACCGTAAATGATAAGAGCATGAAACTTTCACTAAATTCTTTAGTCTTTCAAGCTGAAGCGTTGTAATGTTTACTTTTAAGTTTTCGGTGATCCCTAAAGGGAGTTAATGGCCCTGAAAGTTTACGATTTTTACGGAAAAATTCAAAACTCCTAAAATATAAGTCGTAGAAAGACGGAACCAACTGGAATGGAATACTTGACCTTTGACCTTGAAAATCAGGTCAAGGTCAAAGGTCAAGGTCATTTAGAAACTTTGAAAATAAGCAATTTTCATACCGTCTAAAGCATATAAAGTACAGATAAGGTATACTATGCACAAGTAGTCAAGAACAAACTTAAGTCAACGCATATCATTACCATTCTGAACTTTGACCTTTGTTCGATTTACAGCTACTTGCGTAAAAACCATTGTTATCACTACAGTATGGAAACCGTAAATGGTACGAACACGAAATCTTCACTAAACTTATTGCCTGATCAATTGTAAAAGATGACTTCCGTTTTTGATGGTTTCTCGATCCGTAACGGGAATTAATGCCCTTGAAAGTTTTCGCTTTCGCGTAGAAATTTACAACTCCTAAAGTATTTGTCGTAGGAAGACAGGACCAACTGAAGTGACATCCCTGATCTTTGACCTTGAAAATTAGGTCAAGGTCAAAGGTCAAGGTCATCTAGAAACTTTGAAAATAAGCAATTTTCACACCGTCTAAAGCATATAAAGTACAGATAAGGTATAATATGCAGAAGTAGTCACAAACCAACTTATTCCAATGCATTACAGTACGACTCTGAACTTTGACCTTTGTTCGATTTACAGCGACTTGCGTAAAAACCATTGTTATCACTACAGTATGGAAACCGTAAATTGTACAAACACGAAATGTTCACTAAACTTATTGCCTGATCAATTGTAAAAGATGACTTCCTGTTTTTGATGGTTTCTCGATCCGTAACGGGAATTAATGCCCTTGAAAGTTTTCGCTTTCGCGTAGAAATTTACAACTCCTAAAGTATTTGTCGTAGGAAGACAGGACCAACTGAAGTGACATCCCTGACCTTTGACCTTGAAAATTAGGTCAAGGTCAAAGGTCAAGGTCATCTAGAAACTTTGAAAATAAGCAATTTTCATACCGTCTAAAGCATATAAAGTACAGATAAGGTATACTATGCACAAGTAGTCAAGAACCACTTAAGTCAACGAATATCATTACCATTCTGAACTTTGACCTTTGTTCGATTTACAGCAAGTTGCGTAAAAACCATTGTTATCACTACAGTATGGAAACCGTAAATGGGACGAACACGAAATGTTCACTAAACTTATTGCCTGATCAATTGTAAAAGATGACTTCCGTTTTTGATGGTTTCTCGATCCGTGACAGGAATTAATGCCCTTGAAAGTTTTCGCTTTCGCGTAGAAATTTACAACTCCTAAAGTATTTGTCGTAGGAAGACAGGACCAACTGAAGTGACATCCCTGACCTTTGACCTTGAAAATTAGGTCAAGGTCAAAGGTCAAGGTCATCTAGAAACTTTGAAAATAAGCAATTTTCACTCCGTCTAAAGCATATAAAGTACAGATTAGGTATAATATGCACAATAAGTCAAGAACCAACTTAAGTCAATGCATTGCATTACGACTCTGAACTTTGACCTTTCTTCGATTTACAGCGACTTGCGTAAAAACCATTGTTATCACTACAGTATGGAAACCGTAAATGGGACGAACACGAAATGTTCACTAAACTCATTGCCTGATCAATTGTAAAATATGACTTCCTGTTTTTAATGATTCGTTGATCCCTAACGGGAATTAATGCCCTTAAAAATTTTAAATTTAGCGTAGAAATTTACAACTCCTAAAGTATTTGTTGTAGGAAGACAGGACCAACTGAAGTGACATCCCTGACCTTTGACCTTGAAAATTAGGTCAAGGTCAAAGGTCAAGGTCATCTAGAAAGTTTGAAAATAAGCAATTTTCACACCGTCTAAAGCATATAAAGTACAGATTAGGTATAATATGCACAATAAGTCAAGAACCAACTTAAGTCAATGCATTGCATTACGACTCTGAACTTTGACCTTTCTTCGATTTACAGCGACTTGCGTAAAAACCATTGTTATCACTACAGTATGGAAACCGTAAATGGGACGAACACGAAATGTTCACTAAACTCATTGCCTGATCAATTGTAAAATATGACTTCCTGTTTTTAATGATTCGTTGATCCCTAACGGGAATTAATGCCCTTAAAAATTTTAAATTTAGCGTAGAAATTTACAACTCCTAAAGTATTTGTTGTAGGAAGACAGGACCAACTGAAGTGACATCCCTGACCTTTGACCTTGAAAATTAGGTCAAGGTCAAAGGTCAAGGTCATCTAGAAAGTTTGAAAATAAGCAATTTTTATACCATCTAAAGCATATAAAGTACACATTTTTTTTGTATTCAGAGACATTGTTTGAATGTCTGAAAAGGTGGAAAGACCTCTAATTGTTCGCGAACAATTAGGATTACTAGTTATTCTTCTTCTTATTATTATTATTATTTGTCTTCTTTTCTTTCCGCCGCGAGAAGCTCTTGACGTTTTAAGACTTATCGAAAAACAATGTAGACCATCATATTTGACATCTCGAAACATGCTCAGATCTCACCCTGCGTATTTGATCTTTGACCCCTAACGAACTTATGGAACTTTACGCAAAAAACCCTTGTTATCGGATCACCTCGAAAACTGTAAATGACACTAAATTCTTTAGTCGATCAAACTGAAGCGTTGTAGTGTTTACTTTTAAGTTTTCGGTGATCCCTAAAGGGAGTTAATGGCCCTGAAAGTTTACGATTTTTTCGGAAAAATTCAAAACTCCTAAAATATAAGTCGTAGAAAGACGGAACCAACTGGAATGGAATACTTGACCTTTGACCTTGAAAATCAGGTCAAGGTCAAAGGTCAAGGTAATCTGGAAACTTTAAAAATAAGCACTTTTCATACAGTTAAAAGCATTGAAAGTACAGATAAAGTGTTGTATGCACAAGTAGTCACAAACCAACTTATTCCAACGCATTGCATTACGACTCTGAACTTTGACCTTTCTTTGATTTACAGCGACTTGCGTAAAAACCATTGTTATCACTACAGTATGGAAACCGTAAATGGTACGAACACGAAATCTTCACTAAACTTATTGCCTGATCAAAATTGTAAAAGATGACTTCCTGTTTTTGATGGTTTCTCGATCCGTAACGGGAATTAATGCCCTTGAAAGTTTTCGATTTCGCGTAGAAATTTACAGCTCCTAAAGTATTTGTCGTAGGAAGACAGGACCAACTGAAGTGACATCCCTAACCTTTGACCTTGAAAATTAGGTCAAGGTCAAAGGTCAAGGTCATCTAGAAACTTTGAAAATAAGCAATTTTCATACCGTCTAAAGCATATAAAGTACAGATAAGGTATACTATGCACAAGTAGTCAAGAACAAACTTAAGTCAACGCAAATCATTACCATTCTGAACTTTGACCTTTGTTCGATTTACAGCGAATTGCGTAAAAACCATTGTTATCACTACAGTATGGAAACCGTAAATGGTACGAACACGAAATGTTCACTAAACTTATTGCCTGATCAATTGTAAAAGATGACTTCCGGTTTTGATGGTTTCTCAATTCGTAACGGGAATTAATGCCCTTGAAAGTTTTCGATTTCGCGTAGAAATTTACAACTCCTAAAGTATTTGTTGTAGGAAAACAGGACCAACTGAAGTGACATCCCTGACCTTTGACCTTGAAAATTTGGTCAAGGTCAAAGGTCAAGGTCATCTAGAAACTTTGAAAATAAGCAATTTTTATACCGTCTAAAGCATATAAAGTACACATTTTTTTGTATTCAGAGACATTGTTTGAATGTCTGAAAAGGTGGAAAGACCTCTAATTGTTCGCGAACAATTAGGATTACTAGTTAAGGTCTTCCGTCTCCTGCGGAAGACCTTACTATTATTGTTCGCGTTCTTCTTCTTCATTATTATTATTATTTTCCTTGGTAGTACACGCGTTTTTCTCAGCCATTTCTCGATCGATTTTCACGAAATTTTCAGGAAAGATGTCTTTTGGTGACGAGACTTTGTTTGCAAAATTTCGTGCTTGACGTCACTTCCGGTCAGGAGTTATCTTTCTTTTAGTGACTTTTTGAAGGGCCTTGTTGTCCACGCATCTCCTCCGTTAGTTTTGAAGCTAGAGTCTTGAAATTTCTACACAAGATAGAGTAAACATTTTAGAAGATTTGTGGGGGATTCGATTTTACCGGAGGCGATTTGCCTAAACGCTCGCCTGGACCTGAAAAAATGGATGCCAAAATTGTTCGCCGATTTCGGCGATTTTTGACCTTTGATCTCCAATATCTTTTTTCTTGCAAATATTTGGTTAAGACATGTAGAACAAAAGTTGTGCATATTTACGAGATCTTTTCGAAAATATCAAGATTTAGGGGCTAGCCCCTTAAATTAGGGATCTAGAAGGGCTCAAAGTCTAGATCAAATATCTCAAAAATCGTTAATATTTTGGTATAAGTCAAAGAACAAAAAATGTTCATCTCAACAATCCAAATCTATTCATATAAAAATTTAGGTCATATGTTACGTAATAAGGGATTTTAAGGGCCGAAACCATAAAAAAATTTACCCCTTGTATCTCGAAAACGACAAATATTTTGAAAAGCAATAAAGAACAAAAGTTGTTCAGAATGATGATCTGAACAATATGCATATTTCGTTTTTACCCTATGTGGCCCCGTTAGGGAGCTACAGTTTGGCCCCTAAAAATTACTTCTAGAAATAACTCGAGAACGGTAAAGAATTTCTAAATACTTGTTGAACAAAAAATGTTTGAAATGTCATGACCTTTCTTACGATATCAAGCAAAAGGGGCTGACCCTTTAAATTAGGGGCCCAGAAGGGTCCAAAGGTTTATGAGAATATCTCAGAAACTATTAATATTTTGTAATAAGTCATTGAAGCGGAAATGTTCATCTAAACGAGCTTGTTCTTATCAAATGAAAAAGTAGGTCATATGTTACGTAATAAGGGATTTTAAGGGCCAAAATCATCAATAATTGACGCCTCATATCTTGAAAACGACAAATATTTTGAAAAGCATTTTTGAACAAAAGTTGTTCAGAATGATAATCTAAACAATATGTACATTTCGTTTTTTCCCTATGTGGCCCCGTTAGGGAGCTACAGTTTGGCCCCTAAATATTTCTTGTAGAGATAACTCGAGAACGGTAAAGAATTTCTAAATACTTGTTGAGCAAAAAATGTTTAAAATGACAAGGCCTTTCTTACGATATCAAGCAAAACGGGCTGGCCCTTTCGCCTGCGGGCCTCATGGCTCACCAGTAGAGTCGATGTTTTGTCGATATCTTTCGATAGCAATAACTCTTTATTGGTAAATATTTTGTTAAGACATGTAGAACAAAAGTTGTTTAATTTGTCAAGACCTATCGATCAATATCAAGAAATAGACCCGCGGACATTTTAGCTCACCTGTAGAGTAGAATTTCTGTCGATATTTGTCAATTTCCGTCACTTTTTACTGGTAAATATTTTGTTAAGACATATTGAACAAAAGTTGTTAAGTTTATCAAGACTAATCCCTTCATATCAAGAAATAGGCCCGCGGGCCTAATGGCGCGCCTGGAGAGTCGATATCAGTCGATATCAATAACTTTTGACTGGTAAATATTTTGTAAAGACATATAGAACAAAAGTTGTTCACTTTATCAAGGCCTATCGACTGATATCCGAAAATAGGACTGCGGGTCTGATGGCTTACCTGTAGAGTCGATTTTTTTTTCGATATCTTTCGAAAGGTATAACTCTATATTGGTAAATATTTTGTTAAGACATGTAGAACAAAAGTTGTTCAATGTGTCATAACCTATCGATCAATATCAAAAAATGGGTCTGTGGGCCTCATGGCTCGCCTGTAGAGTCGATTTTTGTCGATATCAGTCGATTTCAAAAACTTTTTACAGGTAAATATTTTGTAAAGACATATAGAACTAAAGTTGTTGAGTCTATAGAGGGCTAACAAATGACATCAAGAGATAGGCCCTCGGGCCTTATGGCTCGCCTGGAGAGTCGAATTTCAAACGAATTTCACCGCAACTTTGCTTCAGAAGCTTATGATATGAAAAATTGATTATATCTAAAGTGTCTTAAAGTCGGAAACTAAATTGGGACTCTTTTGTTTTTGTTTTGGGTTTTTTTAACTCCGAGTGCATCAACAAATCGGACGGAAGACCTACTCGTTGCTCGCAACGAGATCGTGTCTAGTTATTATTATTATTTTTTTTTTCCCTTTCGTCTCCGAGACCGTTGGATGGATTTTACTGAAACTTTCACAAGTTATAGGGAACGATGGTACCTCGAGGCATTTTTTTTCATTTTTTCAAAATTCACTTCCGTTCGTCAGATACGTCCGATTTTCCGGTTTTTGAAAGAAACTTTGTCCGGGGGTAAACTTGAAAACCACTAAAGATAATTGAATGAAACTTTCAGGGATGATAGATCTATATTCTCTATGGTGCATGCACGTAATATTTTTTGTCGCCGTCACTTCCGGTCGTCACCGGAAGTGATTAAATAAATCATCAATTTCAAACTTTTTTCTTTCAAATTGAAACCTATTTCGGTTTACTAGGTCTTGTTCTAATTCTCACAAAATGTTGACCCCACAATTTATATCAAAGAAAGACCAATTATTCTCTCATTTTTCAGTGCCATAAATCTCGGTCATGAAACTAGTTAATGAGTTGAGTTTTACATATATTATAGTCACTATAAATGTCTAGAGTAACGTCAAATATTTTTGTAAAATTTACTTCCGGTCGGCAAATACGGCTTATTAGCTGTTTTCGTTGTCCAGCGTTTTCCTCAGAAACGGTAAAAGATAGAGTCACCAAATTTTCAGAGTTAATAGATCTCACTTTATAGGCGTGCAGTAAGGGGTTAAGAATGTCGGCCGTCACTTCCGGTCGTCACCGGAAGTGATTAAATGAATCATATATTTCAAACTTTTTTCTTTCAAACTGAAACCTATATCAGTTTACTAGGTCTGGTTCTAATTCTCAAAAAAATGTTGACCCCACCGGAAGTTGAAACTCCAACTTCCGGTTATATCAAAGAAAGACTATTCATTCTCTCATTTTTCAGTGCCATAAATCTCGGTCATAAAACAAGTTAATGATTTGAATTTTACGTATGTTAGAGACAATATAATTGTCTAGATTATATTTAAATATTTTTGTAAAATTCACTTCCAGTCGTGAGATATGGGGTGGACATATTCAAACCTTGTTTTTTCAGTTTCTCAATAATGAATATAGATAGACGTTTGAAACTTGTAGAGTTGATCAACTAGCATTAGTCCATTGTACACATGCATTCAATTTTTTCGTCCGTCACTTCCGGTCTATACCGGAAGTATTTGAAAAAATGTCGATTTTCCAATTTCTTCTAGTGATTTCTCAGAGATGGCTGGATATATTTTCTTGAAATTTTCAGGAATAATGTCTTATGAAATGACCTTGCTATAGGTATTTTTGTTTTACAAAATTCACTTCCAGTCGGAAAATAGGGCCGATTTTCTGTTTCTCAAAAGGAATTTTGTCCAGCACTTTTCTTGGAAAAGGTAAAATATGGGTTCATCATATATTCAGGAATGACCAATCTCCGTTTGTAAGCGTGCAGTAGGGGGTTGAACATGTCGACCCTCACTTCCTGTCGTCACCGGAAGTGATGGAAAGAATCGCAAATTTCAAACTTTTTCTTTTAAATTGAAACCTATACTAGTTTATCAACTCTCTTTCAAAGTGTCAAAATAATATTGAGTCTGTCGGTGGTCAAAACGACTACTTCCGGTTTCTTGATAAAATATCTTTTTACTTTTCGTCTCTTTGTCCCCATAAATCTCGCTTATATTTGAAGTCTTTCATATGATTTTCACATGTCTTAATAAAAGTATCAACTTCTAGAGTTTTGATAATTTTGTTTTTCAAAATTGACTTCCGGTCGGTAGTAACCTGCTACTTTTTCTTTCTTTAGTCTACTTGTTTTTGTTGAGAACTCTTTCAGATAGAGACGTGAAATTTTCAGGGAATATAGACAGTAAAGAATCGATGTCATTTATAGGAAAACGCATCTGAATAGTACTTCCGGTCGTCACCGGAAGTTACGAGAAAGGAGTAAAGAATTCGATAATACATTTCTCATTCATTGTTAAGGCACATTTTCTGATACATTTAAATGGTTTTCGTAGGAATAGAAAGCTCTTGACCGAAAGTGGTCTAACGGAAGACCTACTCATTACTAGTAATGAGTGTCTAGTTATTATTATTAAGGTCTTCCGTTTCCAACGGAAGACCTTCTAGTGATTCTACTGTTTATTATTATTATTAAGGTCTTCCGTTTCCAACGGAAGACCTTCTAGTGATTCTACTGTTTTTTCTTCTTCTTATTATTATTATTTTTTTCCCTTTCGTCTCCGAGACCGTTGGATGGATTTTCCTGAAACTTTCACAGGTTATAGGGAACGATGGTACCTCGAGGCATTTTTTTCATTTTTTCAAAATTCACTTCCGTTCGTCAGATACGTCCGATTTTCCGGTTTTTGAAAGAAACTTTGTCCGGGGGTAAACTTGAAAACCACTAAAGATAATCGAATGAAACTTTCAGGGATGATAGATCTATTTTCTCTATGGTGCATGCACGTAATATTTTTTGTCGCCGTCACTTCCGGTCGTCACCGGAAGTGATTAAATAAATCATCAATTTCAAACTTTTTTCTTTCAAATTGAAACCTACTTTGGTTTACTATATCTCGTTCTAATTCTCAAAAAATGTTGACCCCACCGGAAGTTGAATCTCCAACTTCCGGTTATATCAAAGAAAGACTATTCATTCTCTCATTTTTCAGTGCCATAAATCTCGGTCATGAAACTAGATAATGAGTTGAGTTTTACATATATTATAGTCACTATAAATGTCTAAAGTAACGTCAAATATTTTTGTAAAATTCACTTCCGGTCGGCAAATACGGCTTATGAGCTGTTTTCGTTGTCAATCGTTTTTCTCAGAAACGGTAAAAGATAGAGTCACCAAAATTTCAGAGTTAATAGATCTCACTTTGTAGGGATGCAGTAAGGGGGTAAGAATGTCGGCCGTCACTTCCGGTCGTCACCGGAAGTGATTAATAAATCATAAATTTCAAATTTTTTTCTTTCAAATTGAAACCTATATCGGTTTATTAGGTCTCGTTCTAATTCTCAAAAACTATTGACCCCACCGGAAGTTGAATCTCCAACTTCCGGTTATATGAAAGAAAAACTATTCATTCTCTCATTTTTCAGTGCCATAAATCTCGGTCATAAAACAAGTTAATGATTTGAATTTTACATATGTTATAGACATTATAAATGTCTAGTGTAAATTTAAATATTTTTGTAAAATTCACTTCCGGTCGTGAGATATGGGGTGGACATATTCAAATCTTGTTTTTTCAGTTTCTCAATAATGAATATAGATAGACGCTTGAAACTTGTAGAGTTGATCAACTAACATTAGTCCATTGTACACATACATTCAATTTTTTCGTCCGTCACTTCCGGTCTATACCGGAAGTATTTGAAAAATGTCGATTTTCCGATTTCTTCGAGTGATTTCTCAGAGATGGTGGATAGATTTTCTTGAAATTTTCAGGAATAATGTCTTATGAAAGGACCTTCCTATAACTATTTTTGTTTTTACAAAATTCACTTCCGGTCGGAAAATATGGCCGATTTTCTGTTTCTCAAAAGGAATTTTGTCCAGCATTTTTCTTGGAAAAGGTAAAATATAGGTTCATCAATTATTCAGGAATTATAAATCTCCGTTTGCAGTCGTGCAGTAGAGGGTTGAACATGTCGACCGTCACTTCCTGTCGTCACCGGAAGTGATTGAAAGAATCGCAAATTTCAAACTTTTTCTTGTAAATTGAAACCTATACTAGTTTATTAAGTTTCTTTGAAAGTGTCAAAAGAATATTGACTCCGTTGGTAGTCAAAACAACTACTTCCGGTTTCTTGATAAAATACCTTTTTACTTTTCATCTCTTTGTCACCATAAATCTCGCGTATATTTGAAGTCTTTCATATGATTTTCACATGTCATAATAAAAGTATCAACTTCTAGAGTTTGGATCATTTTGTTTTTCAAAATTGACTTCCGGTCGGTAGTAACCTACTACTTTTTCTTTCTTTAGTCTACTTCTTTTTGTTGAGAACTCTTTCAGATAGAGACGTGAAATTTTCAGGGAATATAGACAGTAAAGAGTCGCTGTCATTTATAGGAAAACGCATCATAAAAGTACTTCCGGTCATCACCGGAAGTTACGAGAAATGAGTAAAAAATTCGATAATACATTTCTCATTCATTGTTAAGGCACATTTTCTGATATATTTAAATGGTTTTCGTAGGAACAGAAAGCTCTTTACCGGAAGTGATCTAACGGAAGACCTACTCATTACTAGTAATGAGTTTCTAGTTATTATTCTTTTTCTCCGGTACTTTTTTGTCCGGTAGTGTTCTCAGAAACTACAAAAGGGATTGATATGAAACTTTCCAGGATGATAGTATAGCTTTTGTAGATGTGCATAGTGATAGTCATTTTGTCTGCACGTGCATGCACGCGCGCGCACGTGCATTGCAATTTTGGTACAAAAAATGGAAAATCAGAATATTGAAGGAAGCGATGTAAAACCTAAATAGGATGATAGTATATCATTTGTACATATGAAAAAAAATAGTTATTTTATAAGCACGCGCACGCATGCGCGTGCACGCGCATTACAAAATTTGTACGCTAACTTTGGAATCAGTCTAACTTTTTTGTTGTTCATTGAAATGGCTTGAAATTCATATTATAGATAGATATTGAGACCCTTAACTGATTTGCATGGTCAAAATTACCAATTTGCACGCGCATGCACGTGCGCTTCATTTTGATTAGATAATACTAAAACGTTTGTAACTATCTTATTTATGAAGCGAATGAGATGATATTCACAGCATACGTAGACAATATGTGTATCTATATATTGGTGTAACAAAAAAATGCCAACGCACACGCGCATGCGCATGCAACGTTTTTTAAATGTTCAATTTTTAAAGGACGATAACGTTTTTGTTTTTCATCAAATTCTATTGATATTAATGGTTTAGATGTGTCTTGGTACTCCTTACAATTTGCTGTGGTTAGAATTACTGCTCAGCACGTGCATGCACGTGTGCTGAATTCTGATTGGACGATTTTAAAATCGCTATAACTTCCTTGTATTTGGTGGAAACGTTATGAAATTCACACTGTAGGTATATGATACATATGCCTGATGAACGACATCAACAAAAATTCTGAATCATACACGCGTGCGCGTGTATGCGCGTGCAACGCTTTCTTTCATTTTTTGGTACTGAAATGACCATATTGAACGTACTACATGTAATTAAAGGCTAAAATAAAATGATTTTTTGCTATAGATTCACAAGATGATCACTTTTTAATTGGGGGAGGTTTGGGGAACATATGTAACGGTCCCCGTTACAATTAGAACTAGTTACAATTGTTTTGATTGGACAAAAATAAAGCTGAACAAGAGTTTACACATCAATAAATCCGAAAACGCAATGTATTCATACACACCTGAAAATAAATAACATAGTGCGGGGAAACTATTCAAATTTTTGCAATTGTTAATAAAGTGAATGAATTGGAATTATAAGAATCAAACATTCTTTTTGAAGAATTTATCGATGTGTAAACTCCGGACATTTTACTCAGAAACTTAACATAAGAGTGCTTCGCACTTTTATTCAGTTTGTGAGTAAAATGTCCGGAGTTTACACATCGATAAATTCTTCAAAAAGAATGTTTAATCCTATAGTAATGTAGTTTTCCATCCTCAATATATGTACATGCGTATTGTGCAATTGCAAAAGTAGCCGTTTGGCGGGTATACGATTTTGGCATATTTTGACAATTTCCAAAGATTCACCTAAATAAAAATTGCTAAATTGAAAAACAAAAATACAATGTAGTATACATGTATATTGTATGAATGATTAGAAATGAATTTGCTAAAGAAACAACCACTCACCCAAAATACACCCAGCTATACAATACATCAATTTCTACTGATACTGCCAAGTATAATTTGTTCTATACTAATTACTACATGTAAATAAATTTTACATTGATTCTAGTTGTTTCATGTTTTTCCGATGTCTTCATAAAAAAAATGGATTCGATTTATTTTACGAATTTTAATTGTCTTTATATAAACGTTTGTTATTTAATTGATCCTTTAAAAAGATAAAAAAGGATATATCCATGTACCTTTATCTTTAATAGACCCACCTTTCCTCAATCCATTATATACATATATATATATAAAGCACAGAAAATTTCACTTTATTTTGGATACCCATTTCCGCCCCTACCCGGGGTTGAACTCACGACCTGTGGAACCAAATCTCCTAGCAGCGTGTAACCAACGCGCTACACCGCTCGACCATCTAGGCAAGACGCGGAGCCAAATCTCCTAGCAGCGTGTAACCAACACGCTAGACCGCTCAACCATCTAGGCAAGTCTTGCGCGTTGGTTACACGCTGCTAGGAGATTTGGTTCCGCAGGTCGTGAGTTCAACCCCGGGTTGGGGCGGAAGTGGGTATCCAAATAAAGTGAAATTTTCTGTGCTTTATATTAAATATTTCTTCACTTAGGGCAGTTATGTTCATTTAAGAGTTCATTGCTATTTCTCTCTCTCTCTCTCTCTCTCTCTCTCTCTCTCTCTCTCTCTGTGTGTGTATAATTTCATTGACAGAGGTAGTTATAACAAATACGAAATAATTTAACAAACCTAAGTATAAAGCTGTCCATTTACTCTTTATTCTTCGGCCGTTGTTCCGATGAGGAACGTACATTTGAATGTTTACTTCATTGTATATAAATACCACTTCCCCGTAGGGAACATCCTTATCATCATCTGCCTGGGCGGATCCAAATCCCGGGAAAATCCACCCCTCTTCTGTCCGAACTTCTATTATGACTCGCAAGGGCAGTTCTCCCAGGCCGTGGTCCACGCTCACTGATGAGCTGGGGGAGTTGGCAGTCATATTCACCCAGTCACTTACAAAGCTTGGTGTTAATCCACGAAAAGCTGCAGCTGTATAATATATAAAATCTCAGTCATTGAACTGAAGAAGGAATAACACACCCGAGACATTTGATTTGGATGGAAAGTGGAGGATACATGTATGTTCAATGATATTTTGAAATTGAAAACTTTCAAATCTTCTTCACTTTGTCAAAAAATGCAGTTTAGTTGAAAGTAATCGAAATATTAAAAGTCTCCGATGGACTCGAATCCGCGATCTACAGATCAGCAGTCGACATGTATTTAGGCAATCAAATATAAATATTGCTGATATTTATATTCCGCAATTTTGAAATAGTAAAACCAATATACGAGCAAAAAACTCTGGCATTGCGTAGCTGAGTTTTTATGACTGGATAATCATTGAAATGTCTAATGAAAAACACGTTTTGTGTGAACATGTCATTTATCATCATGATCAAACAAATGACTTAATAAACCACGTTCAATCAAAATGACGTAATATACCAAAATATACAAAATTAATTGGCTGGGACAACTTAAAATCCAAACAATCGTTTACTAATGACTAGGTTTGCATATGAGCAAATAAACATGTAAATTACACAAATTGATCCCAGCCAATATACATATAAAAAACACTAATAATATCAAAAAGGTGGCGCACCAATTCAAAAAGAAGTTAGCTATTATGATGATATAGTAAACCTCCTTAAATTGTTAATGAGAGAGAGAGAGAGAGAGAGAGAGAGAGAGAGAATCATTTTATTACCCAGTCTGTATTGATTTGATGTGTTATATTTTGCTTTACGCAGTTTGCATAGGATCCTTCGGCGTCAGTGTCAGGAGGGAGGTGTGTACAGAGAGTTTTCATAGTTTGGAGTACAATTGTTCCGACATAAAAATTTGTATTATTAGGTGTAATTTAAAATCCACTTAGCATAAATCAACGACAGAAATCCAGTACAATCATCGTGTAAAATTAGATATCGTATTTAAGTCCACTTTAATGTTAAACCGTACTGTTCTATTAGTTACATGCATCAGGTGTGCGTTTGAAAAATTTATGTCGCATCACATATTAACATTATACAGTTGTTTGACCACAGTTATTCAATCAGTGTTTGCATTATATTTGCAGTTCTGTGTATCTTTAAATCAACTTCCATCAGAACAACATAACTGATGATACTGATCTTCAATTGTTTCATCTAAATAATAGAATAACGACAGACTGTTGGACGCTTCATTCGGAATGTCACTATTCTAACTTTTCTTAGTCTTGAATTAATTTTTTTTTTAAATTAGGGATTTGGTTTGATGGTTTGAAAAATATATGAAGTTATTAATTATTTACTGTCGCCTGTGTTTCACAAAAACCAAACACCTTGTAGACAGAGAAGGGGATATGTTCATTAAGCTTTTCGAGGACAGACAATTGCGGTCATATTGGAAATCATTTGTTTCTCTAATTAAAGAATAAAAGAAAAGGAACTGCATAAGACGGAAACACTTATGTCCATATTCATTGATTGAACAGGAGAGAGAGAGAGAGAGAGAGAGAGAGAGAGAGAGAGAGAGATGGCAGAGCAAGGAAGAATATGATTTAATACAATTGCGTCAATATGACTATCAACTCAATTTATTGGTTTGTTTCCCACCGAGACAACCTAAATTACCAGTACTCACTACCCTGAAAAGGGCGTCATTTTTCTGAATGCCTTTCATCGATCTACACATTCTTCTCTCGTTCTTCATTAGATCCGTGTTGTTCTTTTGTCTATGGTATACAGCAGTCATTCCGCTATTTTGACAAGTTTAATATTTTTAAAATTATTTTCAAAGAGACGGGAAGGTGGCAGTATGTTTAATAACATTGGAAACAATGATCCAATAACATGCTTGATTATCAATATAAGATTGAAATAATACTTTTTCGATTTATTCACTGTGGTCTGTGTTTTATAATGCTATAGATGTATATTACATTTCAGGTACAGATTAGCTTAAATAAAAATGCAGGACATCCAGTGAAGGTAAATACATGTAATGAACTATGTACAGCATGACTCATCATTTCAAGCCACGGCCCAGAGTTTGCATAGCTCTCTCCCCAAGGCTGCTTGTTCACATATCGTAAAGTCGAATATTCACACTCGATATATGATGCATATTTAACCTGTTTGAATTCTACAAGATGTGCGCTGTGACTGCATCAGTAATAAAAAGCAGGTTTTATGCAAACTGCGATTGGATAATCAAAAGTCGTTTCATAGGTCATGCAATCTCACTCTATAGTTTACTTGTATTGGTCAAAATTGTAATGAACTACGAGATATTCTCTTATCATACAACCATGGCCAGATGGGGGATCTAGAGAATCATACATATTGACCATGGTTTGCAACGATGAGTGATCTTTAAAAGCGTCAGTGACCATGCAGTCATCAAAGTGAATGTGATATTGTAAGTGTCTAATGTTTTGCCTGCACTTTCATAAAAGCAATGAGTAAAATGTTACAATGCATGTATTCCTGGCTCTGATTAACTGTTGCACAAATCTAAACAAAATATATAGTTTCAAATCGCAAATATCACCTGGAAGAGACTGTTTTTGAATCACTAGTTGAACATCTTATAAAGAACATATCCATTTACATAATTATGATAATTCATCTAATATGTACATATATATCGTATTTGTTTATGGCTTTATTGAATAGACTAAAATAATAAGACCAGATGAGGATGCAAAATTTTGGTGTCAAGCTGGATTAGATAAAGATGGATTTGAAAAACAGTTTATCAATGAAACAATACGTATTGTTACCTTGATACTTACATGTATAAATCGCATCATTTATTTTACTTTAAATTGAAAAATTAATATTTTTATATTCAGTCTCTTTGTATACTAATAAATGCCATACTGTGCATGTCTATTCCTTGGTATGATTTAATTTTGCAGGGTTTGGTGTATTTACAACAAAGTTTTTCGAAAAGGGAAAATTTCTTTTAGAATATGTCGGTAATCGACTGAGTGAGAAAGACGCAGAGAGCAGAGAAAGGAAACACAGGAAGAAAAAACACAGTTACATGTTCTATTTCAAATGAAATGGGAGACGGGCCTGAGTTTATTTTGGTTTTAATTTTATTAACAAACTTTCATATTTCACAGTAAAGATAATACTGTACCCTATATACTGTTATCCCATTATGTTTAGTTTGAGTAATGGAGAGAACTCAACTATTTCAAAGATAGTCGATCTGTTCGGTCCAAACTAATACACATGTAATTAATCTATTCAAATTTATTCTTGACTTGTACATATTTTACTACTCATTATTAGAGGTATAGAGATATACGTCTGACTCTTTATTGCTTTGACTAAGATTCTTTGTTCTCTCTCTCTTTCTCTCTCACATACTGTAAACAATCATGGATCTATATACATGTACTACATTCTTGAAATTCTTCATTGAAAAATTATTTTGAAATGTTATGAATCTGCTTTGATTAAATTTAAATAGCACAAATACAGTGCAGTATATCATGTATTTGACATCTACTTGAAATTGTTTTAGGTCACAAAATAATTTGATCTATTCACAAAATGTGTAAAAAAAATTCTGATGTTCAATCTGCTGGTCCATTGGAAAATCAAACAATTAACAAGCATTATTTAATGATGTTAAAGCAGAAATATTCGTTAGGGATTACATTTCGTTTATTTTGTTGATGACATTTATCAATGAAATTTAATTCCTAACAAAATTTTTACATCAGTATATGTTCAGTATGATTATTTTTGAAACAACAAAATTAGATCCCTACAAAACCATTTTATATCACAAATCAACAAAAGTTTAGTCCCATGAAAATTTCTGCCTCTACAGTAATGTCCTAAATATTTATCATCCCTTACACTTCTTAAGTTTGATTAAATTTGTAACTAGTTTGTTCATGTAGAACATGAATCATTATACACAATATAGTCTGGGATAATCCAAAACAGAATTTTGTTACTATATTCTGACTCATTTAGGAACAATTGATTTTTCTACCAATTTACATTACATAATTCAGTCTGGTTGATTTCAGATTGCTGAAAAAGGCAATAAACATGATGAAGAGGGAATTTTTATTGAATATAACAAAATGTTTATTGACAAGGGTCTTAGGCAAAAAGTGTTTTTTCACACCCATGTACCAAACATTTTCCTGCTTAGATCCAACAAATTTACCTCAACCCAAGTCAATATTCAAATAGTTATCGTATCTGTCCATCAATTCAGATGTTGATAGACAATCTTTGAAATGTTTTATTTCCTTCCATATATACATGTGTATGCAGAGAACTATTTAAAAAGTTTTGCATATGCTAGGGTCATATATTAAAAGATTGTTTCCATTTTGTAGTGTTGATGCTACATATGTGACAGAAAGAATGTGCCGTTATGTCAATGAGGACAAGAGGGCAAATACAGCCATGAAACTGAAAGTCTTTAATAATTATCCAAGGCGGTGTTTGTTTGCCCTGAGAGATATTAATGAAGGAGAAGAAATTCGATACGATTATGGTGATGAGAATGCTCATTGGCGACAACACTTACATGACGTAATGATTTTAAAATGATGAATAATTTGTGCATTCAATTTGACATTTAAAATTATACTTTAATCAGTGAGTAGCATACGTTTGTATTGAGTGTTCTTATAGTTGAATAATTGAGGATTTAGAATTATTATATGATGTACCTTGTCCGTTATTGGTAACTTTTACCTCCAACAATACACAGATTATGATTTGAAATTCTGATGATGGAACAGTTGAAGATCATTTTAAAAGTTCAAGATCAATTCAGAGGGCATACTGCTACTTCTTAACACAGCATGTTTGGAATTTTACATTGATATATTTTTCGACATGTTTTTAGAAAACCAAGTTGGAGATGGACAGAACTGAAGTAGTAGGTGAGACAGTTGTGAATTATGACTGATATTATATTAACGTGTGAAAGTTTTGAATTTGTAATTATGAGTAAAGTTAAATGTAAATGTAATTCCCCATTCCCGGTTGTTATAAAAGGGGAAGAAATGGGCCAGTCCCATAGTATATCCCACGTATGATTTTAAGAGATGAGTAAACAGTCTATAATATAAATCTAACCAAGGAGAAATGGTTTTATTATAAACAATGCGACAATTAACTCCGGACACGACAAAGTCCGGACAGTTTGCTATCCTTTATGATAAAGATTTTGAGCAAAATCAAATTGCATATGATGGTAAGATTTTTAAGCAGTATGTGATAGCCTAAGGTTGGGCTCACACATTCTTGTACAATGATAGAGATCAGCCTCCAAAACAAATACAAATGATATTGAAGACTGAAGAGCATTTGTTTTGCATAATAGAGGTATAGATTGTATAGAACAATATTCTTACAATGTTTACAACCAGTAGGACGTGGGGAACAAGCGAAGTGGTGGACACGTGTTGGATTAGTTTGAGTTACTAATGCGACCTATTGCGGGTTGTTCTTGTTGGTTTTCAAGGTCATATCTAAAAGACCCGTGACGTTTACTTCTACTACCAGACGGCTGGGAAAGAAAAAGACACTCTCTATGTTTATCGTCTCTTGTTTGATTGCATCGAGATTCGAACGCGGACCGCCCGGTTACAAAGCGAGTGACCAAACACTAGCAAGTAGAGGCTAGTGCGACCGGTGTAGACGGATATTGATTAAATTATAACTCTTAGAAGATTATAATAATACCATATTTATATAGCACCCTTTTCATACACTATGTACGCTCAAAGGTGCTCAAAGAAGATGTTGAAAATCACTTATTCATTAATGAAGGTTACAATAAGTTCAATCTTTTTATACAATAACATCTGAAATGCACGTTTTAGTGTAGTTTGTGAGAATGGTGCATGTATGGCGTTCAACAATTAGACAGAGCAATGTATGAAAGAGTCTGGTCATTGTAGGTGGGCAGAATGACTGAGATGAGTTCATATCACAAAAAGGTTTTTAAAAAATCGCACATTCAGTATATTTGTGTTAAAATCGACCCCTGTCTATTTTAAAATGTTTTGCTTTTCAGTGTGAAATTGAATCGTGATATGGATATTAGCAAATTCTGTGCTTAAAATGTATAATGTATGAATTGCATATAAAAGCTTATTGATGTTCTTGATATGCTTTTACATGTAATACCATACAATGTTCCTCTCGTTGTCATAATATAGTTCGCCAAGAAGACGTAAAACATTTTCGTTTATGTCATTGACATAAAGGAAAATGTTTTATGGACAAGTGCAAGAACACTTGATAGAGGTGGAGCGTTTTCTGTCCTGTGAAAGGTCTCAAACATCACGAAAATGTATCTGATTAATATAAATAAAAGTGATATTTGTGTGCGAGGGTAAGAAGCTGTTATATAATTTTTGAATGATTTACTCCAGAGCAAAAACTTATTACGTATCTGTTACTAACATCATACACAGCCCCACTTTCGAGGTATTTTGCGATCATGTCTGCTGCACTTCATACTGTCAAGACCGGCCGCGGTAGCCAGGGGTAGAGCGTTCGCTTCGTAACCGGGAGGTTGTGAGTACTAACACAGGTCTAAATTTGTGGCACTTCACCTAAAACTGTTTCAATATGAGTGAAATAATCAATCAATCAACGTTCTGTAACTGCTGATGTCAGCCATCTTTAAATTTTGTTTACGTTCCCCGTTAAGGAATTTAGGGAATGACCCCTACAACTAAATATTATATATCTTGAAACCTAAGTAAAGTTATCTAAAAATTGTTGAACAATAGGACTTTGCCAAGTTAAATGAAAGATTGTTTTCTCCTCTTCTTCACAAAAGGTACATAGATTTGTATCGGCTTTACCTATTCTATACACGAATCTATTATTTGCTATCTTTCGTCACCAGGAATGGACGGTAGTAAATCTCTTTCCATTGTACATCAGATATTTCAAAATATTTCGACCACTTTTCCTCACCCTTAGGATTTACTACTGATTTAGTTAAGATCTCATACACAGGTTTTGATCATTTTCTAGCAAGAGCAAAAAGTTTCATATTACAAGGAATCACTGGTCTTTGTATAAATCCATTGCTACTAAAGTTAAAATTTCTTAAACCAGATATAACTTTGTTTTACACCATTGTATGTTACATACTTTGTTCTGATATTAAATTTATTTTGAAGTCGGATTATCTAGTGACAAACAATTGCTATTTTCATCCAATAGGTCCAGTATATGTGTTATGCCTTTTTGATAACAAGACTTATAGAAGACAGTTTTTTTTTTCAATTTTGAAATGTTTATCATACTATAAGGGTTGGATGATATATCCATGCCGATTTTTAATTTCAGCATTATCTTGGATTCTCTAAAAGCATTGAAAGTATCTTTCCAAATTTGATTTTGTGCATACTCTTTAGAAGTTGCTGAGTAGGCTTATCCTGTATTTAAAAGTTTATCAGTGTCCATAATGTTTTCAAGTAAAATTTTCCACTTCGAGTCATTGTCATTAATAATTCTCCTCATCCAAGTTGATTTCAAAGCTTTTATGTAAAACCCTTTACCAATCATTTTCAACCCACCCCGTGAATATTTCTGAGTAACTACCTTTCTCTTTATTTTATCTACATTTGATTTCCAGAGAAAATTAAGTATTAAATTGCTTTACTTTTGTATTCTTTACAGGGTTTACGAGATTCGTTCGTTATATAATTTCCCTTTTACTTGCAGTTTTGAAAATCATTTTTTTCTGATTGTGTTGCGTTTAACGTCAATTTGGCAATATTTCAACCATTTTAAGACGGTTACCTAAATAAAATTTGAACGGTTTTGAAAGTTTTTTGTTTTTTTAAGTTTCCCTGACGACTAGCAGGGCTTTTTTTTTTTTTTTTGAAGACAAATTTGTACTTTAAAATTTTCCATATGAGGGAATAATTAAAGTTAAATTTTACTACGACATCGATTCACAATATGTATAATCCCCTACAATTCAAATGTCTAAGAAACAATTTTAGCGTTCAATGTTACCACTGTAAGAAATGGCAATGTGGCTTGATGATGTACACGTTTCATTAAAAACTACATTCTCGTATGGTGACACACTTATCAACTACTTTGTCTAGGTGATGACAAGAATTCATCCTTAAGGAACAAATGAAGATAACCAACAAGTGATCAATCTAAAAAATCCTATAAGATATAGGGCTCACGGCGGGTGTGACCAGTCAACAATGGGATGTTTACTCCTCCTAGGTACCTGATCCCACCTCTGGTATATCCAGGGGTCCGTGTTTGCCCAATACACTATTCTGTAAAGCTTATAGGAGTTATGGGATTGATCACTATTCGTTATCTTCTCATTTCATAAATAATGCAAAATTCAGAGATTGACGAACACGGACCCCTGGACACACCAGAGGTGGGGTAAGGTGCCTTGGAGGAGTTACCATCGCCTGTCGACCGGTCACACCCGCCGTGAGCTTATATCGTGATCAGGTAAACGTAATCATAATTAGTAAGTAAGTTGTAAAGAACGGCCTAACACGTCAGATGACATTTTACCAAGTGATTGATGGCTTGTATTTTCAAATTAGATCGTTATAACGTCCGTAGAATTTGTGAAATGTTGACTTTAAAATAGGCTGTTGAATCTCTGTAACATTAACTTATTTTCCAGTGGTCTGCCTCGATTCAAGTTAAGTAACAGTAAATCATAGCCAGAGGCGTATAGCTATCCCAGGATGCTGTATGTCTATAATCTATCAAAAATCTGTAGAAATACAAATTATGATCACATCTTATTGTAATGTAAAGCACAGAGTTTGCTCGAAAAACAAACTTTTCCTGTCTTTGTAGAACAGTAAACAAACGGACAACAAGACAGACTACAGACATCTTATAGTTAAGCTATAAATCATACAGAAAATGAATTTCAATTATCAAACAAATTCCGTATATATCTGAACAGGAAAACCCATAAATACTTACAAATTGGACACACTTTCCACCGGGATATGAAAACCATCAAGTAAAAAGCAAAATAAAATATTAAATTTAAAACCTGACCACTTGGTCATAACCTTACCCACGGAACGTGAAATCCACAGGAATAGAACAACGTGAATTACTGGCATGTCTTATTTCTTAACTCTTCCGATCAACCGTGTACTTAGCAAATACTTGATATTCTTACTTATGATTTTAATAGTGTCATTTGGTGAGCGATACGATCGATATTTAGCATCGCGCACCCTATGATTGATATCGGATTATTGATAGTCAATGACAAGGTCCAAACCCGAAAGAATTCGAACAGCAAAAACGTAAATAAATATAAACCATTTGTGAAGTACGAAAATCAAAATATCACAGTTAATGAGTTATAAAGTTCTGATATGTTAAAGGCACTGGTTCACGATTTTTGATAAAAATATTTTTCATTTAATGTTGATTTTGTAATATAAAGCATCTTAATTTTGCATAGTCACAAATTTTAACTTTTAGATGACACATTTTACCCCACAAATGCTTCAAAGGCGAACGATATAATAATTCTTTTGAAAATTTTGTAAACAATAACATACCACAGTATTTGTTTACAAAACAAATAATAAACTCTCTAAAATGAGCTGTGATAATATATACATGTAACCATCAAGTGTTCTGAATTTTCATGTATAAAGAAAGTGGAATTATTAGTAAAATAACAAATCACAAAGTAATGAGGACGTGTACTGAAATGTTTAAAATTGTGAATATCAAATCATCTTGTTGATCATTTATTGCATACGTTGAGGATCATACATACAGTATAAGAGGAAAAATAAAGATAGATCTGAATCAACATTAACAGAAAGTCCAGGGGAAAGTCCTACACAACTAACTAAAAACCCAGTCAGCACCATTACCTCAATGTCCAAACGATCAGTCAATGTCTACGGTGATTCAGAAACGGAACTGCTTGGAATTTATCAGAGTATGGCAGTTTGAGTAGAATGTAAGTCATAAATAATATAATAAAATTTATATTGCGCCTTATATGAAACAGGTGCTTTACAAAGGTAAGAAGACGAATATATAACACAATGAAACACAATTAAATGACATATGTAAAATTATCAAAATAAAACTCTATAACACTATAATTAGATCAATAGCTAGGGGTTTTTTTTATGTCGAGCACCATGCAAAGTATTAGAAATCAACGAAATAAAACATTAAGATTTAGATATTAAAAATGGTTATTGACAAACACTTGTACTGTGTACGAAGCTTAAAATTCAATGAAAGCAGTTTTTAAAAATGTGGGGTTTTAACAGGGTTTTTTTTAAGTTAATGTTTTTGGAAGCTTTAACATGTGGAGAAGGTTATTCCACAAACTGCCTACACCCAACTAAACGTACGTTCTCCAAAGACTTTGTACTAATTTTCTGTGAGGGACACAACTATAACCCACACTGTTATAGTGGCTGACATCCTTAACAAATTCATATTAGGGATGGATTTTATGGCACAGAATAAATGCGACATTCTCATTACCAAAATGAACTGAGAATAAATGGAACAGAAGTTCCTTATTTGTAACATGAAAATATGGATATCTCTGCAATAGTGCATGCAAAATAATACTCGAAGAGGAGTTAGATATTCCTCCCAATAGTGAGTTTATAGCTCAGGGGAAAGTAGAAAATCTAGTATTTCATGGATTGGGGGCGATTATTGAGCCCACCGAAAAATCCATAGATAAACATGAATTATTAATCCCAAAAACCTTAGTGAATGTAAATGGAGATAAAGGCCCCATACGCTATTTGAATCTGAACAATTTTAGCCACTATTGAAAGGGTGCAATATATATATAAGACAAACAAGGCGACAAGTAACCAATGCACAATCACCAAGGTTTCTGAAACCACATTACCAGCACATTTAGAACAGATTATGCAAAAGCTCCCTGAAAACATAAGTGTGGACAAAAAACAAAAACTAGAAAACTTATTAAAAGAATTTCAATGTACTTTTTCACAGGGTTCCTCTGATATAGGTTTGAATGGTTTAGTAGAACACAAAATTGATAGGGTTCAAGCCCATCCAATTAAACAGCATCCAAGACGTATACCTTTAGCAAAAATGAAAAAGGCACAAAATGAAATCAATGGTATGCTATAAAAAGGAGTAATAGAAACTTCTGATAGTCCATAGAGTTCCCCTGTTGCTCTGGTGAAAAAGAAAGATGGGTCAATCAGATTCTGTATTGATTACCGAAAACTTAATGATATTACACTAAAAGACAGTTACCCAATACCTCGTATTGATACCACATTAGATGCTCTATCTGGGTCAAAATGGTTCTCCACCATAGACTTGAAAAGTGGATACTGGCAAGTGAAAATGGCACCTGAGGATATACCAAAAACTGCATTTTCTATCCCTGGTGGCGGGCACTGGCAATTCCTAAGTATGCCTTTTGGTCCCTGCAATGCAGGGGCCACATTCGAGAGACTTATGGAAAAAGTTCTCTCAAACCTTTCATGGAAATATGTTTAGTTTATTTGGATGATATAATAATCCTCTCAAAAACATTTGATGAACATATAAATAACCTTAGGGAAGTTTTTCTAAGATTACAGAAAGCAATTTTGAAAATGAATACTAAGAAATGCACCTTTTTACAAATGGAGGTCGCATTCTTAGGCCACATTGTCAATGAAAAGGGAATTGCCACTGACCCCTCCAAAACTTAGGCTGTGGAAACATTGCCAATCCCTAAAACTATAAAAGAAGTAAGAAGTTTTCTGGGGTTGTGTGCTTCTATTATAGAATATTTGTACACAAGTTTGCAGACATAGCCAGACCTCTACACAAATTTACAGAAGTAAATAAAAAGTTGATGTAGGGAGAAGACTATCAAACATCCTTTGACAAACTCAAAAGAGAGCTAACGAGCTCAGATGTTCTGTAGAACCCAAATGATGAGGACCAATTCATTTTAGATACAGATGCCTCAAATTTTGGGTTGGGTGCAGTACTATGTAAGGTGAAGATAACGAACAGTGATCAATCTCATAACTGCTACAAGCAATACGAAATAGATAGTATAGATAGAAACACGGACCCCTGGACACACCAGAGGTGGGATCAGGTGTCTAGGAGGAGCAAGCATCCCCTGTTGACCGGTCACACCCGCCGTGAGCCCTATATCCTGACCAGGGTAAACGGAGTTATCCGCAGTCAAAATCAGTGTGCCAAGAACGGCTTAACAGTCGGTATGAAACACGCCAGACAGCATTTTACCCAATGCGAGGTTGTATTGACGAACTAGATCGTTATAACGACCATAGAATTTGCGAAATGCTGACTTCAATCGAGACTGTTGAAATCCCTGTACCATCATCTTGTTTGTCAGTAGCTTACCTCGATTTAAAAACTGACTATACACAGAACAAGCTCTTGCACATCGAATCAGTTGAGATATATAAACACCACATGCAGGTGATAATGGAATATTGCTACATAAATATGTGAAGTTGACGATGGAGAAGCTGAAATCATCCTGTTTGTCATACAGTTGAGTTGTCAGTTTGCCGTTAATGTCAATAAAATATCTAAGTATGAAGCAGAAGTGGACGACTCTGTGGTGTCCTTTATTTCGAGCTCACAGGGATATATCAAATCGACATATGAAAATGAAAGTTATTATTGTTAATAGACAAAACGTCATCGATATATCTAAATGTCGAATTGAAGGCCACAGCGAGAGATTTTTTCTCGCGTAGAAGTTTTTGAATAAATTGACTGTCTCAGGAACAAAATGGGGTTGTCAAGGTCATTAGCTATTTCAGTAAAACATTCAGGGCCACAGAGCGTAGATATTGTGTAACAAGACGGGAACTGTTGGCCATTATAAAGACAATCATACATTTCCATCATTATTTGTATGGAAAAACTTTCAGAGTGAGAACGGACCATGGGTCATTGACCTGGCTGTTGAACTTCAAGAATCCTGAAGGGCAACTAGCTCGGTGGTTAGATTCACTATCATCATACGATTTCACAATAATGCAGATGCTCTATCCCGCAGACCATGCATAGATACACCTTGTAAAGATTGTGACAAGGCAGAAAACAAGTATCTTATGGGGGAATAGAGACTAATGGCAATATTCAGACTAAACGCATACCTGAAACATGCTCTGTGGCTACAAGGTCAAGTTAGCTTGGCAAGTCCATAGTATCATCATCTCTTGATTCTACAAAACACAAATTTGAATCATCAGGTGAATGATGAATGAAAGAAATACAGTACAAGGACCCAAACTTTAAAAAAGTGATTGATTGGGTACAGTTAGGTAAGAAATTTTCTTGGGAAGAAATCTCAGGTACAAGCGAGACTTGTAAACACTATTGGGTAAGATATGACTCTCTCATAATTAAGAATGATATTTTATACCATAAATGGGAAGATGTAAACCCTAAGCTTCAAGTAGTCCTTCCTCTATACAAAGTCCTAAAAAAAATTAAGCGAGATCCACGATGGACTCATTGGAGGTCATTTTGGTTTTAAGAAAACACTTTCCAAAGCCAGAGACAAGTATTTCTGGCAAAGAATGCCAAGTGATATCAAGCAATATTGCAAAACCTGTGATAAGTGTGCATCACAAAAGTCACCCAATAAACTCCCGAAAACTCCTCTACAAATCTATAATGTGGGAGTCCCAATGGAACGTTGGGCACTAGACATCCTTGGGCCACTTCCTATCACCCACAAGAAGAACTCTTATCTTCTAGTTGTGGGTGACTACTTTACTAAATGTACAGATGTCATCCCTATAAAGAACAAAACGTCCATTACCATTGCACAAAAACTCCTTCAATACATAATACCCATATTTGGAGTGCCGATGCAACTACACTCTGACTAAGGTCAACTGTTTGAATCAGAAGTGTTCCGAGAGTTGTACAGGTTGTTGGGCATAGAAAAAACGAGAACCACTCCCTATCGCCCACAATCTGGGATGATAGAGAGAGCCAACCGTACAATTGAGAATATGCTCTCTGTATTTGTTGATAAAAATCAAAAGAATTGAGATGAATTAGTACCCATGCTCATGCTGGCTTACCGTTCCTCTGTCCATGAATCAACAGGAATCAGCCCGAACGAAATGGTCTTTGGTCGTCCACTTATATTACCAATCAATTTAGTACTCGGACGAACTGAACCTGAAAAACTGAGTACATGTATATTCAAAATTTAACTGAAAATTAACTAGAATTCATGAGTTTGCTAGAAGTAAACTTTTATTAAATTCCCAAACGATGCTTCGGGAATATAATACAAACATTCAGAAAAAGCCTTACAAAGTAGGTGATGCAGTATGGGTGCACTACCCAAATCAAAACTTGGGGTTATCGAAGAATTGACACCCAAATCGACGGGATCTTATATGGTCACAAAGAAAACAAATGATATTCTGTACAAAATACAAAAAAAATCCCAAACATAAAGGGATAATAATTCACCACAATCGAATGAAAATTTATGCAGGGAAAAATAGACTCAAATGCATGGAAACTCTCAGATCTAAGTTTCATTCATCAATGTCTTCTTAACTATTGATAATATTCCTTTTAACTATCCATAACCCAAACAACCAATCAACCCAGGTCATTTCATTATTAATTAGATCCAACGTTTTAAATGTGTACTTTGCAACGGAAGGGAATTCACCCACCAGAGCCATGCAGAACGGCATATCACCTCAATACATTCAGGATTTACATACCAATGTTCCGTATGCCATGTTCTTCTTACACGCAGGGATCAAAAGCACGGCTGTAAGGATTATCAACTCAAGTTCATAAAAAATCGAACATGCAATTCGGAGAAACAGAAAAACAAGAGTTCTTAGACTTTCAGCGCAAATGAGCAAGTTTTGTGGAACCCTTTATGAAGAAGGAGATACCCAACTTCAATGTGAAGCCAAAAGCGAAGAGAGCTCTGTACCTGGACCAACCGCCTAATCCCAGAAAAAACAAAGGACTGCAACAGCAAAGAAAACTACCACCTCACTGAAAAACCTTGTTCCACCAGCAGTCACAGAGAACCGGGATCCATCCCTAAGCATAACTGTCTCCAACTTTAAGACTCCAAAGGATGCACCACCACATGCCAAAAACATCGCCACACTTCGTTAGGAAGCACACCCTTTGGAACCACTCACACCGTTACCATCATCTTTAAAGTTATCAGTATCAAGCAGCTCTGCATCTTCCTCTTCCTCCTCAACTCCTGCCAGAGCATCTACAACGGAGACTTAGATGACTCATCGCCCACTTA
Source organism: Ostrea edulis (assembly GCF_947568905.1). Lineage (NCBI taxonomy): Eukaryota > Metazoa > Mollusca > Bivalvia > Ostreida > Ostreidae > Ostrea > Ostrea edulis. The sequence continues at coordinate 38,143,901 of NC_079164.1, forward strand.
CAAAGTAAAAGAAAAGGAGACCGCTCCAAAATATGTGCCATCACCTATCGACAAAGAAACAACAAAACTGCAGGGCATGACATTGCAACAAAATCAAAGACTGATACTAAACATCGGCGGGAAGAGGTTCGAAACTAGCACACCAACACTACTGTCTGACCCCAGTTCGATTCTAGCGGTTATGGTGCAACCAGATTCCCCAATGAAGCCATACGATGTAAATGGAATATAACCGTACTTTGTGGATCGTAATTCCCGCTACTTTGATTTTATTTTAGACTATTTACGATCACCAGAATGTATTGGCCAAATATTACCCAATGAGAAGGTGTTCCTAAGATAACTGCGTGTGGAGGCTTCGTTCTATGGACTTTCGGGTTTGATGTTGGCCATCGAGAAGAAAGCAAGCGTAGGAAATTCTCTGTGGGAGGAATGAAGAAACTTAAATATCATACCTGGGGAAGGAACTTGAATACACATACATGTAGATATAAACTGATAAACAGTGTGTTTAACGTTATTATTCATTTCATGTTTTTAACTTTACTTGTACATATGATACCATTGCTGTTATTATTTATGTGATTATTCCTGTTCAAAGTATTGTGATAACATTAATATTATCATGTAAATTGCACATCTTATATATCATGTATATAAATGAATATTACCTTCTTCAAATTAGGGCTGTACATAACTCACATTCGAGGACGAATGCCTTTAACGAAGAAGGGGTAGTGTTACGAACCTGCAAATTCGTAGACTCCCCGAGTATTACTCCATAACGTATACCCAAACATTTACGTTCCCAAATTTCTCAATCGGGATCGTAAGACAGGGTATCAAACATGTCTAATGCGACATTTACATGGGTATTTTATGAATTAATACTTTTTATACTATGATAGCACATTCATACTTGCAACAATTAAGTTATTTAACAAACCTACATCAAAATACGCGCTTCTGATCATCAGCCCTTCACAATCAAGGCATATTGTCGGTTTGGGTAAACAGGCTAAATCGCGGGAAATGGTGGCGGATCTACGACGTCATTCTCAAAGTAACGTAATTGTGGTAGGGTATAAATACGACGATCAGCAGACGCTAAGCAGATTCTCTTAGGTTTCTCATCAATGATCATTTCGATCAAGAAGCAAAGAAAACATGCACTCCACTGGAGATTGTGAAGCTAGATGGGTAATCATCTATTGATTCAATGTTTATGTATGGGTACCGATGCCTATAATTCTAATATTACCCATCATGTTGGGTATGGTAAAATTTATGGGTAACCCATTTATGCTGTTATAGCCATTCTGACAAACATATTTTATATATCATAGCTATTGTATAACATGGGTAAATCCTTTGATTTATTTAATAATAAATGAATTATTTCTATTTTGATTATCTTATATTTATATTGCAAATCACATTTTCCTCTATGAACCAACCAATTTCAGCGCGCGACACAATCCGTTCACATTGACTATGAACGGATTATGTACTAGCTTAAAACACGCGACTAAGAGAGCGTAATGGTTGAAAAAAAAAAAGAACATCTGTTACAAAGTTCTCGCAAGTCACACCTTTGGATTAAGATTGTAAACTTACGTGGATTATCATGAACCGATTTGGATTTGAGGCAAATTCTCTGTGCGATTCACAGAATTTGCCTCAAATCCAAATCCGTTCATACTGACCATGAACAGCTCAAAAGTGATATTCATTTCTTAAATATATATACTTAAATATATATATACTTATATATATATATATGCATGCACGAGGGTTGTCCAAAAAGTTTGAGAATACGTGAGATTATTTTTTCCCCTGATCACCCGTTGTCCATCGTCCGTCTGTCTATGAACTTTTCATATTTTTTTTTTTTACAAAAATTTCTTTTCTTCTCCAGAACCACTGGGCGAATTCAAGTTTGTTTAAATAAAATGGCCATGTCCCCCTTCAAAAGGGAGAAGGGGCCTCCGTGGGCGAGTCGTTAGAACATCGCGCTCAAAATCACACGGCCTCTCACCTCTGTCGGCGCGGGTTCGAATCCCGCTCGCGCCGGTAAGTGAGAAAGTTTCCCAGTTTACTTGCGGAAGGTCGGTGGTCTCTTCCCAGGTACTTTGTATCTGGGATCTCTCTTCCACCATAAAACCTGGGCGCCACCAGATAACTGAAAAATTGTTGAGAGTTGCGGAAAACATCAATCAATCAATGGGGAGATAATTTTAAAAAATTGGGTGGGGTCATTCAAACTCTTCTCAAGAAACACTGGGCCAGAAAAGTGCATATTTAAACGTAAGCTTCCTGACAAGTTCATATTTAAATTTGTGTAATTCACACTCCCTGGAGGTAGGATGGGGACACAATAGGGGATTACAGTTTAATATGCTGATATATATGAAAAATATCTCTTGAAGTATCTAAGCTAGGCTTTCATATTTTGGACAAACCTCGTATGTGCTTACAGTATATTTTTATACCGGTAATATAAAAATTGTGGTGGTTTTTTATTTTATAAAAAAGAACGATAACCTAGGTTTCATGATAAATTAGTTTGTATTAAGTTTCAGTGAATGGTGATCCACAAGCATCCATTTCAGTGATTACTGAGGAAGATGGATTCCTGCAGGCTTTGATCCTTGTGACAGGGCAGATGAAATCAATGTTCTCCAAATTTCCAGAGGTGCTGTTTATAGATGGTACTCACTGCACAAACAAACTTCGCTTGCCATTATATACCTTTATTGGAGAAGATGGTAATGGTCAACGCCAGCCTGTAGCCTACAGCTTTGTAGCCAATGTGAAGAAAACAACAATACAAACATCACTTATTCAGGTAAAGATCATAAAAGCGGAGAAAGTTGTAGTGGTTCTTGATAAAGACTTGAGTGAAATTCCCAGCATTAAATCAACTGTGCCAGATGCTTTAATTAAAATTCGCAAATTCCATGTTTTCCAGGCAATGTTGAGTGAAATACGGAAAATGCCCACGTCAGAATCTGAAAGACACCAATTAATTACATTATGCAAAAAGTGGACCTATTCAAGAACAGAAGAGGCATTTACATACATTCTTGCCAGCATTACTTGACAAGCACCAACACAGTACATGGCATACATGAATATTGATTGATTGATTGAATATTGTTTAACCTCCCTCTCGAGAAGTTTTCACTCATATGGAGACGTCACCACTGCCGGTGAAGGGCTGCAAAATTTAGGCCTATGCTCGGTGCTTACGGCCTTTGAGCAGGGAGGGTTCTTTATCGTGCCACTTCTGCTGTGACACGGGGCCTCGGTTTTTGATGTCTCATCCGAAGGACCGCCCCATTTAGTCGCCTCTTACGACAAGCAATGGGTACTGAGAACCTACGCTAACCTGGGTCCGATATTTTAACTACCAGGCTAAAAAGAAAAATAGAAGAAAAAACAACATAAATAAAAACCTGGAAAACGTCAGTTGTTTCAGACAAATTTTAAAATAACAAGGAGCAGGAAATTTGGGAATGTTTTTGGTTTTTAATGCTTTTTTTAAAAAAAGGTACTGATTCACGATTTCCTCCGAAATTTTGTGTTTCACTTTTAATGATTAAAATCTACTGTCTAATGTGTTTAAGGTGCCTCACTAAACCCTGAAATAGTTTCTCAAATCAGTACAATTTGATTTAATCATAAAAGATAGTTTTATGATAAAATATAATTAGTATATGATTACCGTCAAGCAAAAACCACCCTTAAGTGAAAAATATCACCTTTTCACTTTTTAAGGAAAGTCCGTGCTTTTACATATCCGGTTTTAAATTTTAAACACCGACTAGAAAGTTCCAGTTATAACTTCTTTGTCTGATGTTTGTAGTTTACGAGAACTGTACGAGTTACATTTAGCATTCAAATGTGAATCTTAGATATATTTACCATGAATTATTATAGTATCAAGTCCTCACTAGCTCCAATGGTACAAAGCAATGTAATATCTACATTGATCTCTAAAAGGCTCATAGCTTGCAATCTAAGCCTGAGCAAGTTAAAAATTATACATAGGCGTGACCCTCACAGTGGAATTCAAACTGTTTTTAGTGAGTTTGTGTTTGGTTCAAAGAAACCCAGAATTATAAATCCTCAGAAATCATCAGCAAAGTTGTTGAATATTTGAACTCTTCTTCACAAGTACTTTCAAGAAACAAAATTATTTGTACATGAGCTGTAGTTGCTAGAATCAACACATATGTTACACTATATTTATTTTTTCTATAAGTATGAGATAGCATGTAGGTATTTTTATGTATGATTTGATTGATAGCCAAACAAAAAAAGAATAACACACACACCAAAACAATTGTGAGAAAAAGAAAGGGGTGGGGGTGCCCCCCCCCCATCTCCCTCCTTGTGTTCTAATTGTCTGGTAGGACAAAATTTTCAGTATGTTTTACATATATATATATATTGTCATATTCTGTTAATCTTGATTTTTAGACTGTATTTGCTGTTACAATTTACTATTTTCAAAGTGTGCAAAAAAATTATTGTAAAACTTAAATTTAAAAATGGGGGTTTGCATATTCAAGAGACCATTTTGCAAAATATCTCTGGTCAACTATGGTAAAAAATGTTTTTTTGTTAACCTTAGATATAATTCTAAATATTTTTAAAGATAAACTGGCATGTAAACAATTTAGATTTTGAGAATTTTTCAAACTTGCGATATTCTGTGATTTTTTTCTGAAGGATGTGAGCAGATTAAACAGCAATTGTGTATGTTTTCAATTGAATATCTTTAAAAATTCTCTCAATAAATGAATAGCTATTGGTTTTTATATATTATAGCTTAATATGATATGCTTTGGTGCATATTTTTAATAAAACATGAGATCATGCATTCTTGTGTTAAAATTTGACTTTTGCATTTGGGGGTATATGTGCTCTGTAGCACATAGTATAAAAATAAACCCGCAAAGGTATGTCTAATATGGGTTTTTTAGTTAGTTTATGAGTTGTTAAAGTTATTTAAATGAAAAAAAAATTTGATTGACAGAAATTTCTAATAGTATTTACCTACCTTAAATGTTTTAGATAGAGGGATTTCTCCTCTTTCTGTTGATATGTAGCATTCCATTACAATCCAATGATAATGACATCAAAAATCTCCATCAAACTTGGTAAAAACTTGCACCGAGTCGTTTGACGTCATGATTTTTGGAAATTTACGTTGTATTTCGTTACGTGTTTTGACTGTTTTAAACGTAATCAAAATGCATGAGTAAAGATTTTTTTTTATCATCTGATATATAGGTATACATATATCAACATTCAAACAATTATCTAGATTATGACAGATTCAAAATAGGCTTGTTTTTAAGAGTCTTTTATTCTTCCTGGGCGTCGGGTGAGGGGGCGACTACATCCTTATACGGGGCCCTGACAAAATCTGTAATAAATTTAAACAGGTATTGCATTCTCTCTCTGGTCAAACCAGCTGCGGGGATGACTCTTGGAGGCTGGATGGCATCTATATCCACGCCTGCTTTCAGCAGTTTTAATTCTGTTCCGGGTGAATCTGGCACTTCTTTAGCTACAACAATACCTGTAGAAGAATGTGCACAATATATCGGAGAAATGTAAATCATTAGTAAGAGTTTAATTCAGAACGAGGAAATTATATATGTACCAGTACCTTATTTGGAAATGATTAAAGTATGATTTTTTGGGGGTGAGTTTGCAAGTCAGCGAATTATAGTCGCCGCAACACCAACACCCCCCCCCCCCCCCCACACACACACACACACACAATGTATCCCCTTTCAGGATTTCTTTTAACAGCAAAAAAAAAAAAAAAAAAAAAAAACCCAAAAAACTCGATATGTGGTAACATAACTAACAATACTTTACAATCCATTTCTTATGTGGAAAAAACCCGACAACGTTCTTTTAGCGTATTTTACTTGGCTTATCTGCTTGGAAAGCAAAGTGTCTGAATTTTCTAATACCCTTGAAGGGGATGAAATAGTTGGATGCAAATGTTTTCCAATCCAGCCATTCTCCATCAGCACCACCGAACACAACCACTTCGTTAGATGTCGCGCTTTTTCTGACTACGGATGCTAACTGATCCAATGAATCAACCTCTGACCTTCTGTATAATTTTTTTATGTAAGCAAATCCAGCGTCCACTAAGCTTTTGCCATGGTATGGAACTTGCATGTGCAAATGTAGTTGGGAGTGCTTGCCACTCAGTGTTCTCCGAAGTAAGTACGCCAACATGAATTTATTTTTGTTTTCCCTTTCAAAGTAAAATTATAATGTTTCTTTAAGAATTGCAAGACTCATAATACATGTGCAACCAAACAATCGTATTTATTATTTCATTAGGTCAAGTAAAATTAATTAGTAGATTATCATTCCCGCCCGCCCCTCGAAAATCGCCCCGCCCCGATTTTTTTTTATTTTTCAAAATTACGATTTCCGGATATTTTTATGTCCGGTCCGGTATCATAAACGTACTTTGTTTCACTTTGCCTTTTAGAAACCCAAATACACATGTAATTATGATTTATAAACCCTTTACTCAATGAGAGAAGGCATTTTCGAGGTCAAGAATACCATGGTGAAAAATAAAAAATAAAATCCTCCCACCCGCCCCATTTTTTTTGTGAAGTTTGAATGATAATCTAATAAATTTTACTTGGCCTTACTATTTTTTTATTATTTAATTTGGATTCTAACCTGAAGCGTTATCACAGTGTAAGTGACATTCTTTTTCACCCAGACCAAAATTCTCAAAACAATAATGAAGCATGGAAATTACGCCAATAGCGTCCTTGACATGTGTTCCGTTTTCCCCCGGTGTCGAATCCTCATCTACTAGAAAGTTGATCTGCTTCTTTATACCTACGTGAATTATAAAACCTATTTCTAAATACCATTTGTACGTCGGAAATTGCAAACGTATCAATATTAAATTGTCTAAATTTAGAAGCATACCCGGTAAGTACATAGAAATAATAGCTACCCTCCATAGCAACTCCAAACAACTGAATCTTTCTAGGTGTAGCAAAATAGAGAGGTCCAACTTGACAAACATGACGCGGGATGGATACGGCCTGCGAGTAATCGAAGGTATAATGGACATTGTTAAGCTCTGTTGACATCGGCAAAGCTGCCTGTACCGGGACTGGTTGCTCAGCTACCTCAGTTCTCGCATTAGTGACACACTGGTTATATAACTGTTATTAAAATATCAATTAATTTCAAAGGACTTTTGAATTTTGTTAACCGAAAGTATAAGTCTTTTAAAAAACTACATGTAGTTCTTATAATCAGTAAATACCACAGTATTTACAACAATGGATACACTTGCTGTAATACAGTATTTTAATACATTTTATAAGATATTTTTCACACTTTTAATGGTCTGTGAATTTTATTTATTGTAAGGTACCTGTCGTTCTACATTCACTTCATTCAGATGTGCACTATATTTGTCTAGAGCAGCTAACTTATCGTTTTCTGTCATGGCCGATTGAATGTGATCTTTGTGTTGTTCACAGACAGGACATACATCAGTCTTGGGTGACATGAATTTTATATTTGGACAGCAACTCTGCCAGATGCCCTTGAACGTCGTTAGCCCTACTGCTGTCTTGTCATTATCGATACAAACATCTTTGTATATTCTGTACAAGGACTGTTTGCTTTCACTGCATGGTAGAAGAATGTGTCCACCGATATTCCTGTTGACTGCTGCCGGCTGAGGCAGACCATGCTCTTCGGCATAATTACATATGAACTGAGCAACATCCCTCAAAACATCAAAACTGTATGCATTCTTAGACCGCCTATGTTTATTTCCATGAGTTCTTGAAACCAACCCATTTGTGATCAGATGATGTATCACAGATTTCAATGCAAACTCGCCAATGTTGTGTGTTATCAAAAAAGTTTGTCGACAAACTTCAACATCCTTAAATTCATAAATGTACCGAAGACGTTTTCTAATTGAATCTCCCATCTTTTGACTGTCTACATTTAGATTTTATTTTTAACTTCGCCATAATATAAAAGTCTTTTTCATTTCTTGTCATCTCAGATAAGGAAATGGCGTGTTCTCTGATGTCTGAGAAAGTAAATGTAGAAATACAGTTTTTCGCACACCCGCATCCCTTTTCAATTAAAGATCGTAATTTCACATCTTCCGTGCAAGGATCATGGGGTAAGTTGGCAGTCCCTCCCCCTCATTGTCGCTATCATCAGATAAATCGCCGTACATCTGATTTTCAACAAACATGTGTACCCGGGCATCTAAATCGGTTGAAATATCGTCTGATTCACTGTCATCACTGTTTTCGTTAACAGAACTCGCACCTGCGTTCTGATTAGTAAGATTTCTTGTGGGAAAATATTCATTGTTGATATTGTCTAGATCCTAAAAAAATTACAGAATTTTTTATTAAACGTCATAAGTGATTGATCATCGGGTTTTCAATTATTTATCAAGTATTTTTTTTTTCTGAGAGGGGGGGGGGGTTACAGGGTAAATCTACAGGTAGAATTAAAGTAAAACTTTTGCTGTTGAATTTTTCTCATTTCGGAAATAAGTTAGAAATTTGCAAAACATATATATTTTATAATTCCAGGTTAGCGTTGCCAAAATACAATTGTTAAAATATTCTGATATTTGTTTTACATGCGAACAAAAGTCGAGCGACATAATTATTACTGAACGTACCGCTATAACTAGGCAATGGTAAACATTATCGACTATTTTTAGGATTCGATGCTATTTTGTACATGTATATTTACAGCATTGTAAAATACGTTCACACTCAAGGAATAGTACATATTGTAAAGCTTGTAAACACCACTTAAAGTAAACCAACAGGTAGCACAACAATCGGTCGGCTGTTTTATATACATGCAACTCATATTATATCGATATCTAATATTTCAAATAAAGGGGGGGGGGGGGCATACAAACGTTACTTTTAAAAAATGTGTGTTCAATGTATGTCACACATAAATTTAGAATGTCAGATGAAATATTTCAATTTCTATAGACTTTCATTTTACAAAGAATTCCCGAAGAAAGGGAAATATCTGTAGACATCTAAACATATTTTTATTTTCGACGAAAGTCCAGTAGGCTATATACAAAGCACTGGGCTATTTAACATCAATATTTTTAAACCGATAAAATATATAATGATTGTATATATAACATATAATTGAAACTTGGGTGTTTTAAAATACTTACTGCCAGTTCCATAATTTCTCAAGGAAGCGCCTAACACGTCAGTGAAAAAACAACGTTGCAGAAAGCCATGCCGTCATATCGTAAACGTGACGTCGACTTTACCGCTTGATTTCTCGATAACGTCACAATGCACTTAAGGGTGGTTTTCGCTTGACGGTAATCATATATGTCAAAATTAGGGCAGAAAATATGAAAATTTGGATAAAAACATGACTTTCAAAAAAATTATTTCAACATATGAAGAAAACACTGGCGGATTTGAACTCGAGATCTGCGGTACACCAGCCCAATGCTTTAATAATCACCGAGCTACGAAGAAAGACAAACAAATTGATCGATACAAATAATTGAACAAAAGATTCAAATCGCTATCTTGTAACGTAGTGTCATACAGAGATCTTTAGTGTAGCTTTAGTTTTAGTGTAGTGAGTTACCTTAAACGGTTTCACAAAAAATTAAGGTTATACATGTGATTGTACATTATAATAGAAACTCATGTTAGATTGATTGATTGTAGCTTAACGTCTCGCTCGAGAATTTTTCACTCATGTGGAGACGTCATCAAGACCGGTGAAAGGCTTCAAATTTAGGCCTATGCTCTGTGCTTATGGCCATTGAGCAGTAAGGTGTCTTTTGCGTGCCACACCTACTGTGACACGGGTCACCCGTTTTTAAGGTCATCTCCGAGGACCCGTGACATGCACACCTTATGCCGAGTGTTTGGCGATGGAACGACTTAGGTCTGTCGCGGCCGGGATTGAACCCCAAGCCTTCCGCATGCGGGGCGAACGCTCTAACCATTCGGCCACCGCAGCGGTATGTTCGAGAGTATGTTATTTGTTTTGTAAACAAAGATTGCGGTATATGTTCGTTTACGAAGTTTTTAAAAGAAATGGATATCGGTTTTAGTTTATAATATATATATATATATATATATATATATATATATATATAGGATAGCCTCGACCTTTATTATTGCCTTCAGAAGGTCAAATATCTGGTTGTCAACATGAAATAAATTATATTTTGAAGCTTAAAATCAAACATGAAAAAATATTTTTTTTCCTTCAAAACAAGAGGCCCACATGCCTTATCGGTCACCTGAGAATCAGTGAAAAATTATCACTACTTCCAAGTGCTATGAAATGTAGAAAAAAATTCCTGTTCTGAATATCTAAGCTAAATTTAAACATTCAGCACAAGTATTTAAAACAATATGTGCTCTTACAACTTCAATGCCCTCATAAGTGCAAACACTGATGAAAGGCTTCACATAATATAATAGGTGTACATGTGCTACCATTAAAACATTAAAAGATGAAAGGTGAAGATAACGAACAGTGATCAATCTCACAACTCCTATAGGCAATACAAAATAGATAGTTGGGCAAACACGGACCCCTGGACACAACAGAAGTGGGATCAGGTGCCTAGGAGGAGTAAGCACCCTCTAAATTATGACTAAATTGGATCCATCTGTCCAGAGTCAAAACCCTGGGTTGTGAAATTCACTATTCTTTGTACATCCTTTTTTAATACAGTATCAGCAAACTTACACATAAACACTATATCTAAGCTAGGACCAATCCTGGGGTCAAGATCCTTACCCCGGGGATCATGAAATTTACAATTTTGGTGGAAGCCTTCCTGCCATACATCTTAATATATTTAGTTTTTCTTAAACATGTGTGGTTCTAGAGAAGAAGATATTGGACAATCGGTCAATTTTGGGCAGTTTTTGTTCCGCCTCTAAGGTCCCAGGGGTGCAGGAATCCTGACATATATAATTTATGTCCCCCTTATCCCAAAGATTCTTCATACCAAATTTGTAAAGAATTGGTATAGTAGTTATCAAGAAGAAGTTAAAATGACTATTGTTCACACATTTAATAACTGACCATTTTGGCCCCATCCTGATACCAAAACCCCTACCTCTAGGATCATCAAATTTACAATTTTGGTAAAGGACTACCTGCTCTTTCTAATTAATTATCTATTAACTTTCAATTTAGTATCAATAGTACTAAAGTAAATGTTATTTAAGTCTTTTACACATAAACACTATATAGTAAGTTTGGCCCCGCCAGAACCCCTACCCCGGGGATAATGAAATTTATCATTTGGATAGAGGCCCTCCTGCATTTAGATTTTCTTAAACATATGCGATTCTAGAAAACAAGATTTTTGAAAATTGGTGAATTTTGGACAGTTTTTGCCCCGCCCCCAGGGGTGCAGGAATCCTCAAATTTACAATTGATGTCGCCCTTGTCCCAAACATGGTTCATACCAAATTGAAAAGAATAAGAATGATAGTTATCGAGAAGAAGTTAAAAATGTATATTATTCACACCTTTAATAACTGACTATTTTGGTCCCACCCTGATACCAAAACTTCTACCTCTGGGATCATCAAATTTACAATTTTGGTAAAAGACTACATGTACCTGTTCTTTCTAAATATCCATTTAGTTTCAATTTAGTATCAATAGAACTAAAGAAGATGTTATTTAAGTGTTTTACTAATAAGCACTATATAACAAGTTTGGTCCCGCCCTGGGGTCAGAACTACTCTCGGGATCATGACATTTACAATTTTGGTAGAGGCCTTCCTGCTCGACATCACCATTTATTTAGTTTTTCCTACATGTGCAGTTCTTGAGAAAATGATTTTTAAAAATTGGTCAATTTGGGGCAGTATTTGCCCCGCCCTTAAGGCCCCAAGGGTGCTGGAGTCATGAAATTTACCATTTATATCCGCCTTGTCCAAAAGATACTTCATACCAAATTTGAAAAGAATTGGACTGGTAGTTATCAAAAAGTTTAAAATGTTCAATTGTTAACGCATGGCGGACGACGACAGACTACAACCAATTGCAATAGGTCACCTGAGTTTACTCTTTACTCAAGTTACCTAAAAACATGAACCAATCCCTTTAACTCTTTTCGGAGACATTGCCAAAATACAATATGCATATTTCGTATTTAAACAAAAGTACCAGAAAAGAGTAAATATATGATTCGGTGCAGAATTAGCAAAATATTAAATTCACTACATGTATAGCTCTTCAGAGGGGTGACCTCCACGTGACAATTAACTTACGGCTAACAACCCCAATATCTATTTTATTGATTCTTCCACGAAATTATATATGAATTATGTTAATTTAATGCGACGAACAAAGAGCTACATTTTGCAGCCCTTCACCGGCAATGGTGACCTCTCCATATGAGTCAAAGATTTTCGAGAGGGGCATTAAACAATATTTAATCCGACAGACCTTAGTCGTTAAAATAGGTAGTGACAGTTCGGCATCAGGTGTTAATGTCATGGGTCCTCTGAGATGACCTTAAAAACGGATGTCCCGTGTCATAGTACAATGTAGGTGTGGCACACTAAAGAACCCTCATTTTTCAATGGCCGTCAGCGCCGAGCAAAGGCCTAAATTTGAAGCCCTTCATCAGTAATGGTGATGTCTCCATATTAGTGAAAGATTCTCGAGAGGGGCGTTAAACAATATGTAATCGATCAATAAACACTTTGCACGACCGATAAATTAAAGACTTGACTTTTTGACAACATTGACGGTTACTTCAACACAAATGGGGGGGGGGGGGGGGGATTTTAAAATGTCAATGGCCCGTCATCTCCAATGAAAGTTCCTATAATGAATGTTAATATCAGATTCTTAACTGAAGTTTCAGGAATTAAGTCTTGTTTTCCTTTTTCACCATACACACTTAGTTTTTCAACGTGTAGTGGCAGTAGTGCTGTATGCTATGATATGAGAGAAAGGAGGGGGCAGACATGTTTTACAAACATCTCTTGCTTGGTATCGTAGTTACATTTTGTTTTGTATTAACGTCCCTCTTGAGAATCTTTCACTCATATGAAGACGTCACCATTGCCGGTACAGAGCTGCGAAATTAAGAGCTATGCTCGGCACTTACGACCTTTGAACAGGGAGGGATCTTTATCGTGCCACACCTGCTGTGACACGGGACCTCGGTTTCTGCGGTCTAATCCGAAGGACCGCCCTATTTAGGCGCCTCTTACGACAAGCAAGGGGTATTGAGGACTTATTCTAACTCGGATTCCCACGGGATTTTTCTTAACAAAATCTTCATATTTGATGTATTGTAACTCAACGCTTACTCCATACACATATACGTGAAATTGATAGAAATAACAGCTGGGTTCATCGGTCCTATGACATGAATAAGAACTGCTTCATGACTTTAGTTATTTTCTCACGTGGGGTGACGGTGGCAGGGACAAACATACTATCATTTTTATTGTGAAATGAAATTCAGTCCTTAATTGCTGTGTAGCTTAATTTGACAAATACTGTGGAATGTAAATATTTCATTAAGTAACAAGGAGCCTAGTAAAATGATGTTTTAATGTTACAACAAATACCAGAGATACAAGCGTTGGAACTATTTCACGTGGTTATAAGGGAAAATATGTAGTAGAATTCGATTGATAATTTTAAATAAAATACACTCTAGAGATGCCAGTGTTTCAATGCATACATACTCCAGGCTTTTGTGACGAATGTCACTGTTGCCTCAAAACGTCCGTCCAATTCTTTTTGGACAAGAAGTATCTGCAGCAAGCCCACATATACATCCTTACAATGCCCTCTGTAGTAGACAATAAGCTAATTATGTCAGCACGACCAAACCAATACAGAATTACAGCTAGTGCACATGTCGAAGCTTTTAGTAACAAGTCCCTGGCAAAAACAAACGTATTGACTTTACAAAAAAGAAATCGTTCACCACGATCTTTCGCAATATTGTTTATACGACAAACAAGTTGAACAACATTGAGAATTGTAACAACAGAGACCGTAACCCCCGTAATGGGTTTTATTCAAAAACATACGCGAGAAGAAATCTCTTGTTGTGGCCTTCAATTCGACATTTAGATATATCGACGACGTTTTGTCTGTTAACAATGATAACTTTCATGCATATGTCGATTCGATATATCCCTGTAAGCTCGAAATAAAAGACACCACAGAGTCGTCCACTTCTGCTTCATACATATATATTTTATTGAAAGTAGACATTAACAGCAAACTGACAACTCAACTGTATGACAAACGGGATGATTTCAGCTTCTCCATCGTCAACTTCCCATATTTAAGTAGAAATATTCCATTAGCCCATGCATATGCTAATGGTGGTTGTATCTCTCAACTGATTCGATACGTAAGAGCTTGTTCTGCGTATAGTCAGTTTTTAAATCGAGGCAATCTACTGACAAACAAGTTGATGGTACAGGGATTTCAACAGTCTCGATTGAAGTCAGCATTTCGCAAATTCTATGGTCGTTATAACGATCTAGTTCATCAATACAACCTATCAATAGGTCAAATGCTGTCTGACGTGTTTCATACCGATTGTTAGGCCGTTCTTGGCACACTGATTTTGACTACGGATAACTCCGTTTACCTGATCAAGATATAGGGCTCACGGCGGGTATGACCGGTCGACAGGGGATGCTTACTCCTCCTAGGCACCTGATCCCACCTCTGGTGTGTCCAGGGGTCCGTGCTTGCCCAAGTATCTATTTTGTATTCCTTATAGGAGTTATGAGATTGATCACTGTTCGTTATCTTCGCCTTTCATTGATCACTGTTCGTCATCTTCACCTTTCATTCCTAACATTTCAAATATCATAGGCTCCATTAGAGTTTTATCTCCTTGTCTACTGTAAACTTCTATTGGAAAACTCTTCGCAGCTTGCTAAAAAATTGAAAACTTGTAAACACCTCATCCCTTTTGAAAATTCAAAATTGTCCACATGCACTGAAACATAAATACACGTGCAAACAGCACCGATATGGTATTCAAAATTATTTTGTCTTGGTTTATAACATGAAAAGAATAGTCATATGATTACAGGCAATGTAATTCTGCTTTCACCCCGTATGTTGTCAGTCAGAATTATTCTTTGGTTGATTTCTGGTTCGGAGAATGAATATACATCTCCCTATTCCGAACCATAATTTTGGAAGATCGCTTATTATGATGAACCCAAACACAAAGATCAAAATCCCTGCCCCCAAAACCGCTCCTAAGCTCTTGGCTGATTGGCGTGGATCGTAGGCGCTGATTTTACGACGCAGAGCTTTGGACGTTTCATTTTTCATAATGGTTAAATTTGCTTTCAGCTCTCTAATTCGTTGTTGTAGTTTTTCTGTTTCGTTGGCTTGGATAGGTACTGCTCCTACCATTGCACATGGACACCGACATCCTAAGATTAAAAAGTTTTGTCTTATCAAATGTAACATACAATATCAGCAGTTTTCATAATTACTTTGATATCTTTTACTGATAATCCGTGTGCTTAATACAATATCCAATATTAAAAGTTATACGATAGATCGATAGGTAATGCAACATAGCAGCTCATTAAATTTAGCGAGGTGGTATCTCGGTACACGCAGTAGCTCCCTTCGTCTAGTGACGCGGTAGATCAGTAGATTCTCAGAACATTTGGCGACACGTAGGTATAAATACTCAGTGGCTATAGTGACGCAGTAGGTAGGTGTCTCTTGATCAAGAGGAGTCCAACCCCGGCCACGATATACCTAAGTCATAACAAGCATTCTGAGAGTATTGCATGGCAATACAATGAATATATAGTCCCCTACCGGTTGCAAAAAATCACTGTACCACAACGATATTCAAAGTTCATTATATAGGTTAATGGTAAAAGGGAAAATAGGGGAACCAGGATAGGAATGGTTGGAAATCAACTACTACTCGAGTAGAGACTAGACCAGGAAAAAGACAAAATTATAATTAGGTTTAGGTCTTTAACCAAGTCAATAAACTGTGACATGTAGGTAATAATGAATAATTTACATGTAGCTATATTGTTGAATGTATTACTATGCAAGAAGTTTTAATGGGTGTAGTACTCTTATCTATAGAGATAAGAAAGTGGGGTGTAAACTAACAATTCATGCTATTTTTCTAAGTCCAAGGGCCATAACTTAATGAAAAATCAACGGACTGAGACGAAATTCGAACTTGATCTGTAACTTGTTATGGCAAAGCAATGTACTAGATATCAAATGAATATCTGCAAGCACAACCAAAAAAAGGGGGGGTTTGTGAAACACAAATGCCCCCGATAATGGCCAAATCTAAAGATGGCCAATATCACAAGGACAAATATCTTGGTACCAGTAGAAAGATCTTGTCATAAGAAATATTCATGTGCAATATGAAAGCTCTCATATAAATTTACCATTTAGAGGGTATGACGAATGTCATATTTTTAAAATGTAGGTCAAACTCCAAGGTCACAGAGTCAAACATTCCCTCGGAAAGGTCTCGTCACAAGAAATACTCGTGTGAAATATCAAAGCTCTAGCACTTCCTGTTCAAACGTTATTAGCAAGGTTGAAGTTTTCATTAAGTAGGTCAAACTCCAAGGTCAAGGTCACAGGCTCGAAAATGTTGGTACACGGAAAGTATGAAAGCTACACCACTTAATGTTCATTAGTTATTAGCAAGGTTAAACTTTCCAAAAAGTAGGTCAAGGTCAAAGGGTCAAAACTGTTGGTACCCACGGAACGGTCTTCTCACAAAGAATACTCATGTGAAATATCAAACCTCTAAGACTTGCTGTTCAAAAGTTATTAGCAAGGTTAAAGTTTCAGACAGAATTACAGACAGGACAAAAACAGCATGCCCCCGATCTTCGATATAGGGGACATAAAAAGTCTGGAAAACTGATAATTCATGTTATTTTTTTAAGTCCAAGGGTCATAACTGAATGAAAAATCAACGGACCGGGACCAAATTCAAACTTAATCTGTAACATGTTATGGCAAAGCAATGTACCAAATATCAAATTAATATCTGCAAGCACAACAACAAAAAAGTCTGGAAAACTGATAATTCATGCTATTTGTTTAAGTCCAAGGGCCATAACTAAGTGACAAACCAACGGACCGAAACGAAATTCAAACTTGATCTGCAACTTTTTATGGCAAAGCAATGTACCAAATATCAAATTAATATCTGCCAAGAACAGAGAAAAAGTGTGAAAAACTGGACAGACGGACGGAGCGCAAAGCTAAAGGCCCCTTCGACTTCTGCGGAAGGGGACTAAATATAGGTACTGACCTATTCAAGCGCTCAATATCGACCAATGAAAAAAGGACTATTCCGAAATTATGTCAACTTCCGTCCACCTTTTAGCAATCTTTTTTCAATTGAGAAGTAGTAGACGATGTTTGACGGTTGATTATTGTCGATAAATGGACTTTATTTCCAGTTCACCATGACGATGCGAGAGGTAATACCTTGACAGAGTTGCTTCTAAACGGTGGGGGTCTTATTATCACATCATATGGAACTTTTCGTCGAAGTTTTCTAGCGATGCAGCTGGTAAAAAAGAAAACCAAGATGACGGCGTGATATACCTTGTGAATATTATGTTTGCAGGAAGAATTTTTTTAAATTATAGATATTTAAAACGTCGAGTGTCTGTGAAGGAAACCTATGCCCTATGTATTGTGAATTTTTATTAACGTTAACATATTTGTTGGCGTGATTGCTGTAAAATTATAAAACAATATCTTTGCGGCCTTCTGCACTGTTGATAATGACGCTTCTCGAATACACTACCCGTAATTTTAACCGTTCCGAATCAAGGAAAGATAACTCATGGTTTCAGATTGGTCTTCTAACATGAGAACCAGCGGCACCGTGCATGTTGGTACGAGATAAAATCTTTACTATATAATCCCTAGTCCAAATATGTAGCACTTCACCTAAAACTGCTGACGTCTCAATATGAATCAGTTTGATATTAATAATGGATCGCTTTCCAATAATATCAGTCATTCATCATGTCTTGTATGCAAAACTTATGAAACGGGAATTAAATGGGATACAGTGTGTGCATATATTAATTGTATAAGGAAAGGTAAAATTTCGAAACGTCATCAGCTTTTACTATGGTAAAAGCCCAAGTCCGTTGATCAATTACGGACTTTACCAGTGTTAAATAAACGGCTTTCGTGACATATGAAATATGGCTCACGGCGGGTGTGACTCGCTTACTCGTTTATAGGAGTTATGCCATTGGTTACTATCCGTTATCTTCACCTTTCATATGAGATATCGACGCTATCGGAGCCGAGACTCTCTAATGTTGAGCTCTTGGTGATGGAACAATAATGACCTATTGCAGTCAATCCGGTATGTCGTAGGTTAGGTTTACAGGACAACAAACGAGTGTTCTACCGAATGAGTTAATCTATTACAACTTGTCCAAATGTTTGTAACTAAACATTACCAGTTATGGTCACTGACGAGATGATTATGTTAACGTTATCTGTCATTTGTTGTTTGAAGCCCCAACCCCAATTCATCCCTAACATGAAGACTGCGACTTTCTTTGGCTTTAATTTGTTAGGATGAGGGATCCAAATCCCCACTGTAGCTTCTACTTCATTGTACGCATAAACCAATCCCCCGTAAGGTTCAACCTCCGTCATAACGGAGCCAAGGCCATCAAAGCGAAAATTCTTGTTAGGCCCCTCAAGCACCTCTACCTGAAATTATAGCATTTCTTTAGATATGCAATAAATCATTGTAAACTTGCATTTTTTGAGAATTGGTAAAGCAAATTCACGTCATCTGGCGGCCCTTAGTCGCCTTACAAACCTTATCACTAATGTAAAAGTGGTTCCATCCTTCAACAGTGAATTTTATATCAATATCATAAAGTTTAGTTTAAATTCAAAAAGTGCAGAAAATGTGCAAAAGACATGAGCACTTGTCAAAGTGAATGATCCATGACAAAAGTAGAAATCAACTGTTTTTCAACAGCAATTACAAAATTAGTCTACTCCGTAAAATTATCACAGATCAGGTAGTACATCTAGGTACTAGTACACTTCTTATTTCATTGACGCAGACTTCTTATTATATTTGTACTAAGCCTGTACAGTTGAAATTGTTATTACAATTATCTAGAAAGGATTAGGAAAGGAGTATATTTTGTGTTGGAACGATTAATTTAAATCAAAAAGCAATATATACATGTACATGATATTTCCATTATTATTATTATTATCATTATTAAAATACCATTGAGTATATTATTAAACTGCATTGTGAATGCTAATCCTAAACGAGGCAACTATTTAATTCATTATACTATTTGCAGATATGTATGGTACATATAATAACAAAAATTTGATGAATTCACTAATTTGGTTGATATAATATCATTTTTACCATCCAGAACATTTTTTTTAAAAATGTCTATGAGAATCAGTATTTTTTTCTGTGAAATTTCTTAGCCAATACATGTGATTCAAAACATTTATCCGTAACTTTCATTATTATGCTCCACTTTGATTTTTTATGCAAGACATTTCAACTAGTGTGCAATGCATAAATTTAGGATTTTTCTTCGCATTATAAGTTCAAAAAGGTCATTATTTATTTATCTACATGCTTATTGAGAAATAGCAAAATCTACAATCCTTCTTAAGAAAAATTATTTATATAAATAATTCCCTCATTCTATAAGAAACAGCAATTACATAGCTTTTGGAGGGGTGTGTGTGAAACACAACTTACATAAAACAGTTCTTGTCGTTCCCTATTTTGTGTGAATAACATGCATCTTGCTTTTCGTCTTCTTCACACGATCATTCGAAAACTTAGTAAGAAAATACTGTGAGACTTGTTTTTCTGTTTATGTACATATAATGTACCCTCATTTGTAAGAAAGTTTAATCATTGATAAAAGATGCACGGAAGCCATGTTTTCTGTCTATGCTTTCGTTTTGGGTAGTGTTGCTGCCACAACTCGAGTAATTAAACACAAGAAAAAGTCATTGTTTACTGCCCTCTTATAGCCGTGTGTGATATATACCTGCACTGAAATGAATGCATCTGGCGTTACGTTGAAGACGGGTATCCGATAGTCGATCTGTTGTAGGTATGTGAGGTTCAGTGTTTTGGTTATGCGTTGTGCTATCTTTGATAAGTCCCAAGCAAATATTGTTATATTTCCGGTTAACGTAGGACCCATGCCTTTTGTTCCCCATCCGTCTTGGGCGGACCACAAACCGTAAACTATGAATAGTAAAATGGAAACGTAACTCTTTTCTCTCATATTTACGTATGTAAGACACAGATATTCTATGAAAGAAAGGTATGTAAGATATTTCTATCTTTCATATCACGTGACGTTTATCTTACATATCCCGTGACGTCATAATCAATACACAACTAGCTTGCAATTTACCTCGCCTCGATTGACGAACACTAGCGTCTGAAAAGCTCTTGTACAAAAAAAATGACAGATTGTAATGTCCCTGATAATCTCCAGGTGTATGTGACCGGACACAAAAATACACATTCCTTGAACAATTACTGCACACTCAACAACAGTCACAAATTCCTCATACACCTATGTCATCCGGTGCATTATGCCAGTTCACAGAAACCCAGCCCACACAGTCTATTAGTGCTAGGCCTACCTCCACATTCACTCTGTCAACGTCTACTGTCCGTGTCTCAGGTGAAATAAGTGCCTTCAATGTCCATGAGACTCGAGTCCTTGCACGCGTGGAACACGAAAGTCTAGCCATGCCCATATTCACCAACAAAAACCACTCGGAATCTCTCTTCACACACTCGTCATTAAATAACTGCTCAATTAATATCAATATCAATGCTCCTCTAAGAAGAAAAAAAACCGTGCAGTTGTGGATTCATATTCTGATTAGGTCTGTCAAAATGTTTCGCGCTGATGGACTGTCGAGTTACGTCACGCATCACCCTGATTATTGATTTATTCAAAGAGGAATAACTCTAATACAATTCACTTATACACTCGTCGGCCGATTTTTTTGTCGGCAACGTCGTTGCCAAAATGAAGGTCGTAGAATTCGATTCTAGTGTTATTTTTAATGTACAGCGAAAAAAAAATTAATTGGAAAATTCTCAAAATGGCGTCGCTAAGCACAAGGAAAACGGAAAACTCTAGAAATATGAGAGAAAAATACTCTCTTGTGAGTTGCCATGAACTTCAAGGTGATTCCACCCTCGGGGTTGCAAAAAAGCAGTAAAACCAGTAAAAGGCAAAGTCTCGGGTTTCACAGCTTTTTTGCAACCCTCGGGTGGAATCACCTTATATTTGTTTTGAACATATTTTATTGTACATACATGATATACCAAAGGTTCAAATAACTTACGAGTTCTCCTTATATTTCATAGCTACTCATAAGAGAGTCTTACATTGTATAGTCACTTAATATATGCGATCTTTCAATTGGCAACAGAACTTCATCTCTATTAATTATGAATTATATCGGAATTAATTATACCAGACGATGGATTAAATAGAAAAATTAAGATTGACTGATTCAATAATGGTATATTGTTTAACGTCCCGTTTGAGAATTTTTTACTCATATGAAGACGTCACAATTGCCGGTGAAGGCCTGCAAAATTTAGACCTATGCTCGACACTTCCGGTCTTTGAGCAGGGAGGGATATTTACCGTGCCGCACCAGCTGTGTCACGGGGACTCGCTTTTTGCGGTCTCATCCGATTGAATATTAATTGATCTGGAGAATTTTTCACTCATATGGAGACGTCACCATTGCCGG
Organism: Ostrea edulis; assembly: GCF_947568905.1. Taxonomy (NCBI): domain Eukaryota; kingdom Metazoa; phylum Mollusca; class Bivalvia; order Ostreida; family Ostreidae; genus Ostrea; species Ostrea edulis. Next base: position 38,165,825 of record NC_079164.1, read on the forward strand.
TGAAGGGCTGCAAAATTTAGACCTATGCTCGCCGCTTACGGCCTTTGAGCAGAGAGGAATCTTCATCGTGCCGCACCAGCTGTGACACGGGTACTCGGCTTTTGAGGTATCATCCGAAGGACCGTCCCATTTAGTCACCTCTTACGACAACCAAGCGGTGCTGAGGACCTGTTCTAACCCTGGTTTTCACGGGATGCTAATGATGGTGCTGTAACAGAGAGTAGACGGCGAGTAGAAAGTGCAAATGTAAAACGGATAAAACACTAAGTAATAACTAGAGGAAGCTAGGCCACATTCATTCTGGTGAAGTCATTGAATCGTCTTGAAGAAAGTCAGGTCATCCCAAACATTTGACAATTTCATATTGTTCGTGTCTTTTGTCATTTTAGTGCTTTTCATATCCTTATTTACTTGACCTCAAATGTTGAGTGTTGCTTTCTTTCTCTCTGTAGCGATCAGCCGGGTTCGACTGGAGGTGGTCAGATAGCTCAGTTGGTAGAGCACCTGGCTAGAGATTCAGGGGATCTGGGATCGAATCCCAGTCTGGTTCGTTACATTTTAACTAATCCCCAAATATACCTGCGTATATTCACCTACCTTCATTTCCATAAAAAAAACCCACAACTCCCCAAAATATCGAAGCTTAATATCCTGTAGTTTCCAATAAGAACTTTAGGTACATGTAATATGTGCGTGTTATTAAAATCTCATGGACAAAAATAATATTACACACAAAAGAACATTTAATAATGTCTCACACCTCGAACAAAGGATTTTTGCGTGTACCAAATGACTTGGTATACCCCAAGTCCAAGCTTCATGGTTGGGTGATCCTAACTTGTATCTATAATCATTAAACCAATAAGTCAAGGCCATGATGACATGCTCTCTGAACATGGTGTTTCCACCTACTTAGTAAACAACCACACACACAAGCATTAGCAAAGTTTTGGTGGACAACCAACAGAAACAGGAAATCAGATAATTATGCTGATAGAGTGGTTTGAAAGATATTTATTCTCACTCTCAGAGATCTCTCTGTTATGCCCATCACTAACACTACGTTAAAATAGCATAAAAAGAGTACTCACCATCTTGTCCTCGGGTTTCGTTCACAAAGCGACACCCAGAAATCTAACTCGTCATTTGAAATAAATTGAAAAGAGGCAGGGGCAGTTCTATTTTGCTCTATGAGCATGTTTCTGTTGGTCACTTAGGCCACTCAAACAGATCATGTTCAGAAATAATCATGCCCGAAAACAAATTCTCACTATTGTCCAAAAGGATACTATTAGGAAGTTTTCACTTAAATCGAAATATGGCATATGGTCTTGAAACTTGAATGAAGATATTTTGAATGTGTAGAAAAACATGAATATGCTTGCAAAACTACTCACCGTAGACAATCATCTGACTGTTGAATACAGGTAAACTTACCTTGTGTGTACTAGTTATCGAAACCAGCCAGTATAAAATTGCACCAATCAAGACAAATTCTGATGATTTTGATTAAAGGATAAATAATACAGAAGCGCTATGTTAAGTTAAACAGAAACCACAAATAGTTTAAGTACTCGATTTGGTCCCTCGCTTTGCTCAGCACCAAATATCTTGGTACTCGAGAAAAGCTTACAACATATATTTAAACCAATCCATCAGAAAACACCAGGTGGACAGATCTACCTAGTGTACAACATTTTCATAAAATTTGGTAAAAAGTGACGGTACAAGCTGCGATAAAATCCTTGAACAAAATGCCCCTACGGATAGACAGACGGATTGAAATCAATATAGCCCCAAACTTAGTTTGCGGGGGGGGGGGGGGGGTTAATAAAAAGCACTATACCTAGAAATCGGTTCCCATCAATTCTTACCAGTGACATGGGGTCATCTTCATCTAGCTGCAATAATGTAGCCCTCTCTGATTTTTTTTTTTTTTTTTTTTTTTTTTAGGGAGAGGGCTACAACTCCTTAGGATCTCTGTAATGGTGCAAATGCGGGAGTGATTCACTCCCGCAACATTTGCGCTCATTCTAAACATTTCCTGACTTTCTTTACGTAAATAAAATGATATTCTAAGTTTCTTAGTCAATATATAAATTTACAACCTGCAACTTTAGATTTGTGAGGCTCTATTCTACCGTTTTCAGCAATTTCGATAAATTCCAATTTCTCGATTCATATTTGTGCGCCATGTTTGATGTACTGAAGTTTCAACTTCCGGTTGTCAAGTCATTTGCATATGCCATATAAGGTAGTATTTACATCAATGGACAAGTATGGAGGCGAAAACTATTTCGTCGGTATTGAAAAGGTTTGAATTTAATATCAAGTTAAAAGCCGAACAGCAGAGTGTAAATTCTTTCTGCAACAATATCATTTTCCTTTCTTTGTCGAAGTGGCTCGAGTAACTACATTTTCGCGCTGATTGTCAATGTTTAGGCTTTTCATTAGATCCACCTACGAGATCTCGCGATAACAAGCATGGCGGAGCAGACGAAGAATTTTGCATGCTGTACATTATATTTAATGAAAAACACCTTTATTAGACATGCCCGAGCACAAAGTTTGTACTCCTTTTGGTGTAAACAACATTTGGGACTAATACACAGAGTTTATTATCGGTTATCATTAAAATTATTTTGCACCATTACGGAGATCCTATGGAATTGTAGCCCTATCCCGAAAACGTCAGAATAAAAAAAAAATTGGATAGGGCTACATTATTGCAGCTAATCTTCATCCTATGGCGAGGTAATGACTGATTTCTGGTGAAAAGGGAAATATCTCATGGCCCCAAAACCAACCCGTCTACGGGCGAATGAACGGACAATACTGATTCCAGTGTACCCCCTCCCAACTTTGTTCTAAGGGTTATGAAAATGGTCTAAAGCCAAAAATTTCTTTCTTGAGAGCGTACATATATATATAACAAGCATTCTGAGAGTATTGTGCAGCAATACATACTCCCCTACCGTAGGCAAAAATTATTGGACCTCAACAATATTCGAAGTTCATTATGAGACTAGGGTTATGGTAAAAGGGAAGATTTGGAAACCAGGATAGGAATGGCTGGAAATCAACTACTATTCAGGTACAAAGATTAGACCAAGAAAACTTCAAAACCGATCTGCAACTTGTTATTGCAAAGCAATTACCATGATGTACTGAATATGAAATAAATATCTGTAAGCACAACAACACAAAATTAGGAAAACTGACAATTCATGCTATTTTTAGCTCTTCTGAGCCAAAGGCTCAAAGAGCTAATGCTATGGCCATTTGTGCGGTGTGCGTAAACTTTTTAGAAAAAGGGCTATAACTCAAGAACCCCTCGGCCAATTTTTTTCAAATTTGTTACAGGGTATCATTGGCCCAAGGGCTTTCATACATACTAAAAAGAGGGATGTGACCCTTTAACAAGGGGAGATAATCAGGAAAATACAAACAAAAGTAGTGGTTGCTAAAAAATCTTCTTCTCAAGAACCACTGGGCAGATTATCACCAAACTTACACATAAGGATGAGGATATGTTGTAGATTAAAAATTGTTCAAGGCATTACCCTGGGGCAAAGGGCGTGGTCTCAAGGTCACTTCAAAGTTGACCTAAATTTATATTTCCTTTAATCTTTGATATTTTAGTCATTATAAAGACTAGGATCATCAAATTTTGACAGTTGATGCATCTTAGGACCTTGTGTCAAGTTGTCTCAAAAGTAGGTCACGGTGACCTACTTTTTGAATTTTGCAGGTATTTATTTTAAAATTAATTTTGATGCATATCTTGGACACTTTGAAGCCTATGATCATCAAAACTTGTTAGTTGGTGGATCATGGGACCTTGAAATGCGTCAACTGAAAAATAGGTCACAGTGACCTACTTTCTGAATTTTATGGCTTATCATTTATAGATATATTTTAAGTTGTTATTTCAAATACCGAGAGGTTTAGAATCATCAAATCTTGTAAGTTGATGCATCTTGAGGCCTTGAAACATATTTATAAAAAAAGTAGGTCACAGTGACCTACTTTTTGAATTTTGCAGATATTTAAATTTCACATTTTCAATTTTAGATGCATATTTTGGGCACTGTAAAACCTAGGATCATTAAACTTTTTCAGTTGATGCGTCTTCAGTCTTCGGTTTGTGTCGACCAAAAAGTAGGTCACCGTGACCTACTTTTGGTATTTGACAGCTAAATTACTATATTTCAGACACTATTTGACCTACAATCATCAAACTTTGTCAGTTGATGCATCTTGAGTCTTCGGAGTGTATCGACCAAAAAGTAGGTCACTGTGACCTACTTTTGGCATTTGACAGTTATATTTATATATTTCAGTCACTAATTGACCTACAATCATCAAACTTTGACAGTTGATGCATCTTGAGTCTATGGAGTGTGTCGACCAAAAAGTAGGTCACCTTGACCTACTTTTGGAATTTGACGGCTATATTTATATATTTCAGATACTATTTGACCTACAGTCATCAAACTTTGTCAGTTGATGGGTATTGCATGTTCGGAGTTCGCTGACCAAAAAGTAGGTCACCATGACCTACGATTGGAATTTGACAGCTATATTTCAATATTCAGATACTAATTAGCTTAAAATCATCAAACTTTGTCAGTTGATATTTCTTGGGTTCTCAAAATGTGTAAACCAAAAAGTAGGTCACATTGACCTACTTT